>NC_064282.1:56531046-56572171 GCF_019186545.1 Solanum stenotomum | reverse complement strand
CTATTTGATAGGTTTCTAAGTGTTGAAGATGAAAACTTGGTGAGTCCTCATATATTTGAGGACAATACCCCATATGTTCTTTTGTGTCTTTTTAGTATTGTTTAAGTTGTGTATGGGATTAGTCCCGAATTTTGTACTCTAAAGTATTAGATGGTTTTGAGACATCATGTATAAAGTCTAGAAAGTCTTCCGCTTGCTATTGTTTTTTTTTTTATGAAATATTTTCTTGGTAAAGAAAGTTTTTCATTCCTTATGGTTTTAGTGTCTATGCGATGAATGAATGCTAGGAGGCTTGTATTAGACTCTTCGAGGTCGAGTACGCCGGTTACGACTAGGGGTGATCCCGGGTCGTGACAGATATAAATATTGAAAATACTGAATACTGAGCTAACTGATGCAATAACCAAATTTATAACATGCTGAGACTGAATACTGACTGTACTGAAATATGGTCAATGCAAAAGAGTCTGACTTAACTGTGGGAGCTACTAATAACCGACATAAAACCACATGAGCTAAATGTGGAGTCAAATGTATACGTTCCATCAAGAGGACCCAATATACCCTGCCAGAGGTATAGAGGCATGCTGGCGTGATCACTAAACTGATGTTGCCCACAGAGGGGACTTACACCTACGTGGCTCGTAGTTCTGGGACTATATGGGTACACTGAACCCTAGTCCAACTCAGTATTATGCTACTCCTAATGGATTAAGTAATTAATACATTATGACTGAATTTCTACTAGTAACTAGATAGCTCAAACTAAACACTCAAACTAAGAATGCAACAATTAATCTGATAATGATGCATTCATAAACTGAGACATGTATAACTGAATACTGAAATATCTGACCTAGCATGTGTAATTCAAGAACTAAAGAAATACATAGCTAGGGTTCTGAAATTCATGCGATAAACTGAGCAATAGCATGATAATCTGATTTGGAACATTTAAATAACTATTTCATGATGATCAGCTGTAATTCTAGAAACCCTGGGTCTGTTCATAATCATGGAATCAAGAATCTGATTGAATTTTAGGGACCTAATGGGCGAAAGGAACCCACTAGTGAAATCCCACATACCTGGTGACGAATTCCACGGAGAAATCTTTCGATTTCGGGGATGGAACTAAAGGAACCATGCTGCGTTCTTGAACTAGGGTTCTTGACCTTTTTCTCCTTCTTGATTCTAATTTTCTAAGTTTTGATTAATGATATTGACTAAGGGAAGTTCTAATTATGTTTCTAGGTTTAAACTGACTAAAACCTCATGATTTAGGGTCAAAACGACGTATCTTAGGGGTTAAATGAAATAGGAAAAGACCAAAAGACACTTGAATTAGCTGCTGTCGGAGTGACTGACGGACGGGACTGACGGGCCGTCATTCAATCGACGGTCCGTCGATTGGATCCGTAGGTCGAGTCTGCCCCACACGGCTTCACTAAAACAAGCATAACTTTTTACTCAGAGGTCGGAATTTACCAAACTCGGTGGCGTTGGAAAGGTAATTCAATTATCTATCATATCATAGGTCATGGGACACCTAATTCATTTTTTGCTAAAATTTATGACCATCTGAAGTTGATCCATCAACAATTTTCAGCTAATTGGCTGTTAATCCTCACCTACGGTCAGACCTACGGACCATGGATTGATTGACAGTCCGTGTTGGTCGAGCATAGTTTGTGTTAGAGGTTGGGTAAGGGAAGTCTTGATCCACGGACACAGACCATACACCGTGGTCTGATTTACGAACCGTGGGTCTGTCCGTGAGTAGGGACTTAGCGAAATTTTCTGACTGAGATCTGGGGAAGTTTTCTGTCACGAACCACGGACCTGGAGGATGGACCGTGAGTCCATCTACGGTCCATGGATGGTGTCCGTGAGTGCCACTTGTAACATCAGAAATCTGAAATCTCTATTTTCGGATACGGGGTGTTACATTATCTCCCCCTTGGGACCATTCGTCCTCGAATGAAGACTAATCTAGCTGAAATAGAGGGAGAGGGCTGCAATCCCTACCACTAAACACTGAGAACTGAATTTATAACTGAACTGAGTTCCAAGAACATGCAAATACGCTGAAAATGCAAGTACAAACTGAAGGAACATGATTCTAAGACTATAGTTTCACATGAATGACTGAAAAACTGAAGAGGAACTATTACCTCAAGCTGAAATGGAATCGGAAGGAAAGAGGTGAGGATAGGGGTGCGCATCGGTCGGTTCGGTTCGGTTTTAGGTGTTATTGGTTCGGTTTATCGGTTTTTGGTTTGTAAATACTTGAAACCGATAACCAAACCAATAACATATATCTTTTCGGTTTTTGGTTAATCAGTTTATGGTACTTAACAGTTCGGTTTTCGATTTAACCAATAAGAAAATACTCATATATATTATATACATGATAAGAAAATTTTCAAATAAACTATATGATTTTTCAAGCATTTGGCATGAAAGTAATAATCATAAAAGTAACAATCATTTTTCTTGCAAGTTTAGACACTAGACACATTCAAAGGAAAAAGTGTGAAAGTAACAATCATTTAACCATTAACAAAAAGTGTGAAAGTAAACAATCGTTTAACCATTAACAATAAGACTAGTAAATTTAGTATAGTGTTATTGGGTTATCGGTTTAACCATTAACAAAAATTATAAAATCGGAAACCGAACCAATAACCCAATAAAAAATTTTGCAAAACCGTTTAAAAACCGTTAGCCCAATAACCCAATATCAATAAACCAATAGTGTTTTTTTCGGTTCGGTTTATTGGTTAAATCGGTTTTTGCACACCCCTAGGTGAGGATACTTGGACTTCATGGCTGCTTTTTCTTCCCAAGTAGCTCCCTCTACGGACTGACTCCTCCACAAAACATTGATTGAAGCGACTTCTTTATTTCTCAACCTTCTAACCTGACGATCGAGAATCTCAACTGGTATATCCTCATATGAAAGGCTATCCTTCACGGCCACATTCTCTAATGGTACTATGGATGCTGGATCACCCACATACTTCTTCAAAAGAGAAATGTGAAAGACTGGATGTAGTGTTGTTAAGTCTACTGGCAACTCTAACTCATAAGACACTTTACCAATCCTTTTCAAGATCCGATAAGGGTCTACATATCTGGTACTGAGCTTCCCTTTCTTGCCAAATCTCATCACCCCCTTCATGGGTGACACTTTCAGGAAAACCCAATCATCAACTTGGAACTTTAGTTCCCTTCTTCTCACATCTGCATAAGACTTCTGGCGACTCTGACCAGTCTTAAGTCTCTCCCTAATGAGTTGCACTTTTTCCGTAGCATCAAGGACCGAATCTGGTCCTATCAAGGATGTTTCACCTACTTCAAACCAACCAACTGGAGATCTACATCTACGCCCATACAATGCCTCATAAGGGGCCATTTGAATGCTGAATGGTAACTATTGTTGTAGGCGAACTCAATCAGAGGAAGGTGATCATCCTAACTACCCTTGAAGTCGACCACACAAGCTCTCAACATGTCCTCTAAGGTCTGAATGGTACGCTCTGCCTGACCATCCGTCTGCGGATGAAATGCTGTGCTAAGATTAACCTGAGTACCAAGACCTTTCTGAAATGTCTTCCAGAAATGAGATGTAAACTGAGGACCTCTATCTGAGATGATAGACAAAGGAACTCCATGCAACCTCACAATCTCATTAATGTAAAGCTTGGCGTAATCCTCCGCCGAATATGTAGTCTTGACCGCCAAAAAGCGAGAAGACTTAGTAACCCTATCAACAATCACCCAAATGGAGTCATGGTGTCTGCGAGTACGAGGTAAACCTGTGATGAAGTCCATGTTGATCACTTCCCACTTCCAAGTAGAAATGTCAATCTCTTGAGTCATACCTCCTGGTTTCTGATGCTCTACCTTGACTTGCTGGCAATTGGGGCACTTAGCCACAAAGTCTGCTATATCTCTTTTCATACCATTCCACCAATTGACTTCCCGTAGATCACGGTACATCTTAGTGGCACCTGGATGAATAGAATATCTGAAATTGTGGGCTTCTGCGAGAATATTCTATCTCAATTCACCCACATCAGGAACACACAATCTACCTTGATAGCGAAGTACACCATCTCCCCCTTGGGAGAAAACCTCCACTCTCTGATTGTGGACTGCACCCTTAAGTTCAAGCAAGATTGGATCACTATCTTGCATTTCCTTAACCTCTACTACCAAAGAAGATTCTGTCCCATTCTGAACAGTTACACCACCATCTGATATGCTCATAAGACGAACTCCTTGGCGAGCAAGTCTGTGAACATCCTTTGCTAACTCTCTCCTTTCTTCCTCAACATATGCTACACTACCCATGGATAATCTACTAAGAGCATCTGCTACTACATTCGCCTTACTCGGATGGTAATGCACACTCATATCATAATCTTTGAGGAACTCAAGCCACCTTCTCTGGCAAAGATTCAACTCTTTTTGGGTGAATACATACTGAAGGCTGTTATGGTCTGTGAACACATCTACATGAACACCATACAAGTGGTGTCTCCAAATCTTGAGTGCAAACACCACTGCTGCAAGCTCAAGGTCATGAGTTGGATAATTCTTCTCATGTACCTTAAGTTGTTTGGAAGCATAAGCTATAACCTTACCTCGTTGCATCAACACACAACCTAGGCCGACCCTGGATGCATCACAATATATCACATTACCATCTGAACCCTCTGGTAGAGTCAAGACAGGAGCTGTAGTCAACCTAGTTTTCAGTTCTGCAAAGCTTTTCTCACAATCATCTGACCATTGGAACTTAACCTTTTTCTGAGTTAACTTAGTCAATGGAGAGGCTATGGATGAAAATCCTTCCACAAACCGTCTGTAATAGCCTGCTAGACCCAAGAAACTTCTAATATCTGTAGCAGAGGTAGGTCTGGGCCATTGTTTCACTGATTCTATCTTCTGGGAATCTACTCTAATTCCTTCACTAGACACAATATGCCCAAGGAAGGCAACTGATTGTAACCAAAACCCACACTTGTTAAATTTTGCGTATAACTAGCGATCTTTGAGAGTTTGAAGAACAACTCTCAAATGACTTGCATGTTCTTCGTCATTCCTAGAATAAATGAGGATATCATCAATAAAGACGATAACGAACAAGTCCAAGTATTGCTTGAACACTCTGTTTATCAAATCCATGAAAGCTGCAGGAGCATTGGTTAGTCCAAATGACATGACTACAAATTCATAATGACCATACCGAGTTCTGAAGGCTATCTTCGGAATGTCACTATCTCTGACTCTAAGCTGATGATAACCTGATCTGAGGTCTATCTTTGAGAAATGACTAGCACCCTGAAGTTGGTCGAACAAGTCATCAATCCCGGGGATAGGATACTTATTCTTGATTGTGACTTTGTTCAACTGCCTATAGTCAATACACATTCTAAGAGAACCATCTTTCTTCTTCACGAACAACACTGCTGAACCCCATGATGAAATACTGGGTCTGATGAAGCCCTTATCTAGAAGGTCTTTCAACTGCTCTTTCAATTCCTTAAGCTCAGCTGGAGCCATTCTGTAAGGAGGGATAGAGATAGGCTGGGTATCTAGAAGGAGATCTATTCCAAAGTTGATTTCCCTTTTGGGAGGAACTCCGGGAAGATCTTCTGGGAACACTGCTGGAAACTCACTGACTACAGGAACTGACTCAAGAGTTGGAGATTCGGAACTAGAATCCTTAACCCGAACTAGATGATAGAGATAACCCTTAGAGATCATCTTTCTGGCCTTAAGGTAAGAAATGAATCGACCCATAGGCGCTAAGCTACTACCCTTCCATTCTAAGATTGGTTCGTCTGGAAACTGGAAACGAACAATCCTAGTTCTACAATCAACTGAGGCATAACATGAATGTAAACAATCCATGCCTAGAATGACATCGAAGTCTACCATTTCTAACTCTACAAGATCTGCTGAGGTGACTTTTTGAGAGACTGTGACAAGACAATTTCTGTATACCTGTTTTGCTATAACTGGGTTACCGACTAGAGTAAAGACTGAAAAGGGTTCTGATAGAGTTTCTGGACTGACATCTAAGATTACTGCTATAAAGGGATTCATAAAAGATAAAGTACCCCCTGAATGTTTCCACTGATTGTACCATATGTGAGCCACATCCTTAAGTTGGTAGGATGCCAACTCAACCCTACCATTATCAGTCACTTGTATCACTCCAAAGATTTTGTTAACCTCATCAATGAAGTTTTGTGGGTCTTCACCAACTTGTGACCATAAAACTCAGGCGGATTCATCCTAAAAAAAAATTGAACTCTAGCTGCCACTGATCCACCATTTCTATTAGTAGGAATTGGGACCTGCTGATTGTTCTTGTTGGTCATACTCCGAGCCAATAGTTGGATCGCATTCTGAAACTCTTCATTCTTAACCTCACGGTCTGGGACTAAAGGAATTGCATTAGCATTCCTGGCATTCGCATTCCTAGCGTTAGCTCTATGGGGAGGCATGATCTTAAGCGCATAACGACGAATTAGAAAGGAGATCATACCAACGCACGATAAGAACAACAAAGAGAGTGAAGTTTTCCTAAAACACCTCGTAGCCTCCCTCTCATTAGATGTGGTGCACTTCACACCCATGAAAAGACTCTACTTAGTGCGGCTTTTCAGACATCCTAGGACACTTAAACATGACTCAGATACCAAGTTCGTCACGCCCCTAGTTACCCCCGAGACGCGGACACGGGACCTTGGATCACAAGTGATCCCAAGCTAACCCTGCTGGCATGATCATGAGCATACTAAAGATAATAAACTGATGCGGAAGCTAATTCATAAATAAATTTGAAAAGATGGGGAATACCCATATACTAAAACTGAATATATCAAATCTGAGAGTTTAATACAAAAGAAGTATCAAACTCAAAATACTAAGCTGAATCTAACTATGTCTGAAATAAGCCTCTAAACTAACTAGAAATGTTGGGACATGCCCCAACTAGATCTAGCAAAACTAAAACTAAAGACAAAAAGCAGTAAGGATAAACATGTCACTAGTCCTCGAAGAATGAGGACTCACCACTGATGTTGTTGAACTAAAGATCGAGAATCGACCTAAGCGTGATCTGAATGCTGAGAACCTGAACCTACATCGCGAAAAGATGTGGCGTACGTATGCGTCAGTACTTGAAAGGTACTGAGCATGCAGGATAGAGTAAAGCTGAAATAACATAGTACTGAACAAAGCAATAAAGTAATGAAATGATCTGGACATGATATAGATACTGAAAATATTGAATACTGAGCTAACTGATGCAATGACCAAATTTATAACATGCTGAGACTGAATACTGACTGTACTGAAATATGGTCAATGCAAAAGAGTCTGACTTAATTGTGGGAGCCACTAATAACCGACAAAAAACCACATGAGATAAATGTAGAGTCCGATGTATACGCCCCATCGAGAGGACCCAATATACCCTGCCAGAGGTATAGAGGCATGCTGGCATGATCACTAAACTAATGTTGCCCACAGAGGGGACTTACACCTACGTGGCTCGTAGTTCTGGGAATATATGGGTACGCTGAACCCTAGTCCAACTCGGTATTATGCTACTCCCAATGGATTAAGTAATTAATACACTATGACTGAATTTATGTAAGTTACTGGATAGCTCGAACTGAATATGCAAACTGATAATGCAACAATTAATCTGATAATGATGCATTCATAAACTGAGGCATGTATAACTGAATACTGAAATATCTGACCTAGCATGTGTATTCAAGAACTAAAGAAATACATAGCTAGGGTTCTGAAATTCATGCGATAAACAGAGCAATAACATAATAATCTGATTTGGAACATTTAAATAACTAATTCATGATGATCTGCTGTAATTCTAGAAACCCTAGGTCTGTTTATAATCATGGAATCAAGAATCTGACTGAATTCTAGGGACCTAATGGGCGAAAGGAACCCACTAGTGAAATCCCACATAGCTGGTGATGAATTCCATGTAGAAATCTTTCGATTTCAGGGATGGAACTGAAGGAACCATGCTGCGTTCTTGAACTAGGGTTCTTGACCTTTTTCTCCTTCTTGATTCTAATTTTCTAAGTTTCGATTAATGATTTTTGACTAAGGTAAGTTCTAATTATGTTTCTAGGTTTAAACTGAGTAAAACCTCATGATTTAAGGTCAAAACGACGTATCTTAGGGGTTAAACGAAATAGGAAAAGACCAAAAGACACTTGAATTAGCTGCTGTCGGAGTGACTGACGGACGGGACTGACGGGCCGTCATTCAATCAACGGTCCGTCGATTGGATCCGTAGGTCGAGTCTGCCCCACACGGCTTCACTAAAACAAGCATAACTTTTTACTCGGAGGTCGGAATTTACCATACTTGGTGGGGTTGGAAAGGTAATTCAATTATCTATCATATCATAGGTCATGGGACACCTAATTCATTTTGTGCTGAAATTAATTACCAGCTGAAGTTGATCCATCAACAATTTTCAGCTAACTGGCTGTTAATCCTCACCTACGGTCAGACCTACGGACCGTGGATTGATTGACGGTCCGTGCTGCTCGACCATAGTTTATGTCCGAGGCTGCGTAAGGGAAGTCTTGATCCACGGACCACAGACCGTGGTGTGATCTACGGACCGTGGGTCTGTCCATGAGTAGGGACTTAGCCAAATTTTCTGACTGAGTTCTGGGGAAGTTTTCTGTCATGAGCCACAGACCTGCAGGATAGACCGTGAGTCCATCTACGGTCCATGGATGGTGTCCGTGAGTGCCACCTGTAACACCAGAAATCTGAAATCTCTATTTTCGGATACGGGGTGTTACATTATCTCCCCTTGGGACCATTCGTCCTCGAATGAAGACTAATCTAGCTGAAATAGAGGGAGAGGGTTGCAATCCCTACCACTAAACACTGAGAACTGAATTTCTAACTTAACTGAGTTCCAAGATCATGCAAATACGCTGAAAATGCAAATACAAACTGAAGGAACATGATTCTAAGACTGAATTTTCGTATGAATGACTGAAAAACTGAAGAGGAACTATTACCTCAAGCTGAAATGGAATCGGAAGGAAAGAGGTGAGGATACTTGGACTTCATGGCTGCTTTTGCTTCCCAAGTAGCTCCCTCTACGGACTGACTCCTCCACAAAACCTTGATTGTAGCGACTTCTTTATTTCTCAACCTTCTAACCTGACGATCGAGAATCTCAGCTGGTACATCCTCATATGAAAGGCTATCCTTCATGGCCACACTCTCTAATGGTACTATGGATGCTGGATCACCCACACACTTCTTCAAAAGAGAAATGTGAAAGACTGGATGTACTGTTGTTAAGTCTGTTGGCAACTCTAACTCATAAGCCACTTTACCAATCCTTTTCAAGATCCGGTAAGGGCCTACATATCTGGGACTGAGCTTCCCTTTCTTACCAAATCTCATCACCCCCTTCATGGGTGACACTTTCAGGAAAACCCAATCATCAAGTTGGAACTCTACTTCCCTTCTTCTCACATCTGCATAAGACTTCTGGCGACTCTAACCAGTGTTAAGTCTCTCCCTAATGAGTTGTACTTTTTCCATAGCATCAAGGACCGAATCTGGTCCTATCAAGATGGACTCACGGTCCGTCGATTGGATTCGTAGGTCGAGTCTGCCCGACAGGGCCTCACTAAAACGAGCATAACTTTTTACTCGGAGGTCAGAATTTACCAAACTTGGTGGCGTTGGAAAGGTAATTAAATTATCTTTCATATCATAGGTCATGGGACACATAATTCATTTTGTGCTAAAATTGATGACCATCTGAAGTTGATCCATCAACAATTTTCAGCTAACTGGTTGTTAATCCTCACCTACGGTCAGACCTACGGACCTTGGATCGATTGACAGTCCGTGTTGGTCGCTCGTAGTTTGTGTCAGAGGCTGGGTAAGGGAAGTCTTGATCCACGGACACAGACCACGGACCGTCGTCTGATCTACGGACCGTGGGGTCTATCCATAAGTAGGGACTTAGCCAAAATTTCTGACTGAGTTCTGGGGAAGTTTTCTGTCATGAACCACGGACCTGCAGGATGGAACGTGAGTCCATCTACGATCCGTGGATGGTGTCCATGAGTGCCACCTATAACATCAGAAATCTGAAATCTCTATTTTTGGATACGGGGTGTTACAACGAAGGTTAAGCTAGTGGATCCACTTACTAAAGTTAGCTTCCTATATCACGGCAAGGTATAGGATGGTCCTTGGGCAATGTGAGGTAAAACGTTGTATCATCACTAGGGCTCATAGTGGTGGTTGTCGGTTAAAGAACCTCCCACATAAGTTATATTACTTTTATATAAGTAAAGTTGAGTTGTTATTGTTTTATCATTAACAAGCTAAGTTGTTTATACTGTTTTACAAGCCTTATATATTGCATGTGTCTTATTGCTTTATATATTGACTTTAGTTCTTCATGAGTCGAACAGAGCCAAGGTAAAAGTTCCTTTCTACTCTTTTCAAGCTTAAGTTGTGGTTTAGCTTTTCAACTCGCATACTCGTACATTCTATGTACGGAAGCCAGTTGGCCTGCATCTTATTATGATGCAGACGCAGGTACCCAGGATCAGCATCCAGTACGCCGTTGATCCAGCTGAGCACTCCAAAGTCAGTGGTGAGCCTCTTTGCATTCCGGAGGACTCAATTATTTTATGTTCTTAGTTTTGTTTTATTAGGGTGTTGCGGGGTCTGTCCCAACATCCATCTCAGTATTTTAGAGGCTTCATAGACAGTTAGTCAGTTAGTTTTGAGTCTCTCATCTATGTGTATATGTAAATATTCTATTTTGAGATTTGAGTTGTCTTTGTGGCCAGATTTTATAAGTTAAGTTGTTTTGTAACCTTGCATTTGCATTGAGTTATTCTGTTGGGTTAGGTTTCCGCTGAGTTAAGAAAGCCAGACCAAGGGTTCCCTTGGGGCCAGAAATGGTCTCCGTGTGCCGGTCCCGCCCAGGGTGTAGGCTCGGGGCGTGACAACTACTCCCTCCGTTTAAAAAAGAATGACCTAGTTTGACTTGGAACGGAGTTTAAGAAAAGAAAGAAGACTTTTTAATCTTGTGGTTCTAAATTAATGTTATGTCAAATGTACCAAAATGCCCTTTACCTTTAATCTTGTGGCCTTAAACATGTCACATGGAAAGTTAAAGCTAAAGTGTTGCCAAGAAAGGAAAGGGGTCATTCTTTTTTAAACAAACTAAAGAGGAAATTAGGTCATTTTTTTTTTAAACGGAGAGAGTAGTATTTTGTACATATAAAAGCAGTACTAACTAGCTACTACTGGTCGAGGGAATATTTATCCCGAAAATAGGAGATCCCAGTGAAATATTGTAGCGATAATTGCAGCTCTGTTGTGACATACAAAATGTGGTATCGATGCCGGCTGCCAGATTGTGGGGCACTGTGGTGGGAGGTCTATTGATGATCCTCTTTTTACCAAAGTATTCATCAATTAGAGCAAAACCTTTTGAGCCTATTTTAACAAGATCTCTTTGTCGTGCCTTTTTAATACTTTTTTTTTTCTGTTTTGGGAAGAGAAGAAGTGTAGATGTTTATGAAGAAACTTTGTCGTAGTGTTTTCTGATGCAAAGGCCGATGGGGACAATGTCCTTTATAAACAAGGCTGGCCATGACTCTAGGAAGATTTTTACCTTATAAAATTGTACTTTTGGTCCTTCAATTTTAGGATGAAGCGTACTAGTTCCTTTTACTTTAGCTGAATAATTCAATAGCAAGCTTTCACAAACCAAAAAGATATATATAGGAAAGGATTTTTTCAAAATAAAGAACAAAGTAGCAATCTGAGGTTGAATCTATGGGAGGATCTACATTCTATTTCTATTGGGATGGATAAACCTTGGTTGATTGATAGTGACTTCAATGTGGTTCTTAATGGAGAGGAGAAGATTGGTGGAGCACTAGTAGATGCTGCAGATGTTGATGACTTCAAGATATGTATTGAATCTTACGATCTTTCACAAGTACCATTTAAAGGTAATCCTTTTACTTGGTGGAATGGTCGAGCAGGAGATGATTATATCTTTGAAAGACTGGATAGAATACTAATAAATGCAGAGATGCAAAATTTTTTGCTCAGTTAGAGATTGATCACTTGACTAGAACAGGCTCAGACCATGCTCCAATGCTATTGTTCTGTTTAGATAGAGGTACCAATAAAAAGAAACCTTTCAGGTTTTTGAATATTTGGACTGAGCATGAATCCGTTAAAGAAGTGGTTAGATTAAACTGGGACTCTCATAGTTCTTTTAACCCTTTTTAGACTTTAAAAGAAATATCAAGAAATTTAAGAAGGCATTAACTATGTGGAGTAGAGAGACTTATGGTGATATTTTTCAACATCTTATCATTAGAGAGGAGATTGTGAGAATTAAAGAAAAATTGTTTGAAGAAGACTCTTCTAGTGAAAATAGAGTTGTCATGCAAAGAGCAAAAGTTGAATACAATAGATATCTGCATTTTGAAGAGCTTTTTTGGCAACAAAAAGTTGGATATGATTGGTTTGTAAATTGGTACAGGAATACCAGATTCTTCCACAGTCTGGTGAAAGGAAGAATATAGAAGGAGAGAGTAAGTAGAATTCAAAATTCACAGGGTGATTGGTTAGAAGAAGAAGAGGCTATTGCGAATGAAGCAGTAGAGCATTTCCATAGAAATTTTTAGCAGGAAGGTAATTATCAGCTTAATTCTATACAAGAAGTTCCCAATGAAGGCAGGCAAATTATATACATGGAGAAAAGTGGTACTCCTAATATCAGAAAATATTTAGCAGAATCACTTTAATCTATTGATTTGCAACTTGATGCAGATACAACTATTGAGAGGCATAAAAAAAATTAAAGCATAGTATTCAGTGACAACAGTAATGTCCGAAGAAATTTCATTATGCTTTATGTGTTTCGCACCTGGTGGGAGCTTTGAGGTGTCCAAGAAATACACAATCAAGACATTATTAATGATACTGGATGATTGCTTTACTCTATACTGCCTCATCTTATCTTTCAATATGCAAAGAAACTACATGGTCTCATATCTTTCAAGATTGTCCTCTAAAAATTACGATTTAGTTTTTAGACTAAAATTTAGATGGTGGTATTAATTTCTTTTGAGATTCAATCCATCAAATTTTAGTCTAGAAAATTTATGCAATAAAATAAAGTTGACTGTCGATTGTTTTGTTCGAACACTTCAGCAAAAAGAAAGGTTCTCGTGTATGCAAAGTGACAAAATCAATAGATCTAGAATCTGGTAATTTCTTACCCGATGCAAGATCCTCTATAGAAGCTCTGAGGTTCCTAAATCCTGTTGCGAGATAGAGAAGATTTATTTTCCTTTTCACTTTAGCTAGAAGTGAAGATGGAGATTACCTTCCGAGTTCCGAGTCGATACTGGTGCTCTCCGGGGGTGGACGATGAAAAGTATTGGTGTGCTTTCTTTGGGACTCTGGAAAATGACGGCAATCTTTCCTCCATGGCCAGCTTCTTCCAGCATAATCATTACAGATAATTTTCAATGTGACCTTTCCACTTCTTTGTCAACTTGGTCTTTTTACTTATTTCCATTTTTGTCTTCTTGGGCCAGGTCACTTTTGGGCATGGTCTTGTACAAATCTTTTTTATTTTGGAATAAAAAGGGTCTATGGCCTGACTTTAAATTAAGAAAAAAAAGAAGCAAAGGAGATGGTATAACCATATAATACAGATGTATTAAATTAATGTAGGGGATGCTCTCTAGCAAAACAGTAATCTCATAGGAAAAACGCAACCCAACTTCAATCCTTCATGTTCCGCCATAGTGAAGCCTCGAATTCACCAGTTCCTCCGGACACCGGAGGATCAAAGGATCAATCTGCCGTAGAGATCAAAAGATCAATCTGCCGTAGAGGTCAAGGAGGGAGGGTCTTTGTCTTTCAAAGAAATAATGACGGCTCCATACTCAAAATCCGGTAACACACAAACATCATCAGAGAATTACCAAGAGCAGGATATGTTGATCGACGAACCGGCTATAAATATGAATTTATCCCCTGATATCACTAAATATGTAAATAAGGAAGGAATCTCCCTGTCCATGGAGGAAAAGCAAAGAATTTACAAATCTTGGACATATTTCATCACCATCAAAGTAATAGGGAAAACATTAAGTCACCTATACCTAAAGAACAGACTAAGCACTTTGTGGAAAGTTTCGGAGGAGATTGTCCTCATCGATTTGGCATACGACTTTTATATAGTCAAGTTCTTTAAACAGGAAAACCTCCAAAAAACACTACAGTAGGGACCTTGGTTCATAAATGGTTACTTCTTATCTGTTAAAAAATGGCACCCAAATTTCGTAGCCTCCGAAGCCAAAGAAACAAAATCCGCAATATGGATAAGGCTCCTGTAGTTGCCACAGAATTCTATGATCATCAAATACTGGCCAGAATTGGGGGAAAGCTAGGCAAGCTAGTTAAGACGGATGTGTGCACCTCAGAGACGTTAAGGGGTCGATATTCAAGAATATGCGTAGAAGTCGCTACAGGAGTCCTAGTCAGAAAGCACATAAATATTGGCCACCACCGGCAACCACTCCTCTACGAAGGTTCAAACATACTCTGTATTACGTGTGGAGTACTCAGCTATACCTCTCTAAATTGTTCGATTAGACGAGAGAGCTCATCAAACACTGAAATTACAAAATAAGAGAGGGAAATCAAAAACCCTCCAGCACAAAGCCAAAGCAAGAAGTGTCCTATCACCGATGAGGAACCATGGTAGATAGTCTCCTTTGACAAAAATCAGAGGCAAAATACAAGACAAAGCTCAGATAAGAGACACACAGAGGCGGAAACAGGTATACACGTAAGATTATTCCACGCCGAATCAGGTAATTACCTTGACTCACAATTCTTTCAATACAAAAAAACTATAAAATCTTCAGGGGATTTACACCAATGGTACAAACATCCACAAAAGCCCCCCTAGTACATCTCAAGTCTAGCCTTGCCGATCGCTGTAAACTATCAAAGCAAATTAATGAAGACATCATTTCAGATGATGTCATAAATACCAGTGAACAACAAAACAGTAAAAAACAAGAAGAAATCAAACTTGCAAAGTCGGCTGACAGGGAGACATCCTGTCAGATGGCCCTTACTAGGCCCCTACTTTGGCCCCTAAAGCTCTTAGGCCATGTGTAGCTCCCCAAACTTTGGAAAATCCTAAAAAGGAAACCTCATTTTCCGAAATTATCCCCACAAAATCCAAATTAAAAGTTTCTGAGCCTACTCCCTCTAACCCTGTCCATACAACAACAAAAGATGCCTTGTTGGCACCTCTCAAAATCTATTTACTTGGGCAATAATCTTACCCAAAAATCTGAGAATTCTTTTTCGCAAACTAATACTAAAAAAGGAAATCTGGGTAGTTCCCCCTCACCTACTTCCAATATATTTAAACCTAATAATAAATTGTCTCCATATATTCCTATTACTGATCCTATATTAACTACTACCTCGAAGCATATTATACAAACTCCTAATTCCTCCTTATACATAGACCTAACTATTTCCATCCAAAATGCCAAGAGTTCCCTTAAACTGTCAAAGGAGAAGAGAAAACTTGAGGCGCTCTCCTCGACGCCCGATCCCCACGAACTCCCTTCCCCCCACTCTTTTCAATATGAACCACCAGCGACCAACCCTATTCCAAACCATACCAATAACAACAGAGGGCCGTACTTTCCATGCAACCCAAGCTCCAGAGCCAAACCAACATCCCCACTCTTGGTTGGAACTGAGCCTTCAAGGCCAAGCTCTATCCTTCAGTGCGGAAGTGGAAGGGAGGCATGTGGTCATACTAGTGCAGAAGCAGACTTTCCTTGCCCATGTAGTGTCGGAGGGCATGAGGCTTGCAATGGAGACCTACAACAACCACTTATGGTTGTCGACGGTCCTACAACCTCCTCTGAGCCTTCTTTTCCCCCAAATCCCTTTTTACCATCACCCGACCTGCGAGATGCCACTATTCAACCCTCTCAACCCGGTAGCAACAGTGGAACCCATACTTTTCCCTCTCTTATGCTTTCCACACTAGGTCCCAGAGGCATCTATGTACCCCTAAAGCCCGCAGGACCCAGCGCCAAACTCCCCTCCCATGATGCCTATGGCGAGAGAGGAAAGCCCTCCTCAAGTAGTGCCAGACTTTGTGGCTTCAACCTCTCAGGTACTTCCTTATCGCAGAACCCCCCCTCCCCCTCCCCCTCCCCCTCCCCGTCCCTTAGTACTGTCTCAAGGAGTAAATGTAGCGAAGTAGAGGACGCAATTCTATTGATGAGGGAAACACGAACATAGATAGTATGCTTAAAAGAAATAAAATAATACTATTCAAAGAGTGATACAAAAAAACAAATACTCATTGTCCTCTAAGGCTATTGAAAAACTCAATTGACATAAAAACCCCTATCAACCCAGATATAGGGAACTATGTAGTGGTGATGAATCCATCGTTAGTAATAGAGAACCCTCCTACCAAAGAGGGGAGAATACCAACCAATGCAACCACCCCCTCAATAGATCAATTAATATCATAATTTGGAATTGTAGGGAGTGTAACGGGGATGCCTTTAAGAGAAACTTTAGGGCTTTACTAGATTGGCACAAGCCTCCCTTAGCAGCCCTTATAGAAACAAAGATGGAGGATCATCGAATTCTACTGAATAACTTTCCGTTTAATAACTTGATTCATGTCCATTTTGTGGGAAGTTCTGGAGGCTTAGCCCTACTCTTGGATGAAGCCATCTTAGAGCTAGATGACATAACCACAACTGGTTAGGAGATACATACAATGGTTAAGGTACGTTCTACTAATGACTCTTGACTTCTTAGTAATATTTATGCTAGTACATATAGAAACTCCCAAAAAATATTATGGCAAAATCTTAAGAAAATAAAGGAAAATTACAATGGTAACTGGCTATAGGGAGGAGATTTTAACGAACTTCTTAATATAGCAGACAAAGCAGGCTTGTTAATAGAGCTCGTACAAAAGAATTCTGGGACATACTAAACTACTGTGAACTTATCGATATGGGTTTTAAAGGCAGTAGATACACGTGGTTAAATAAGCAATTTTAAAAATAGAACAAAGCTTATTATGAAAGGCTAGATCATTTTCTAGCAAACGAGAATTGGGTCTGAAATTTTCCTAATGCCCAAGTACACCACCTTCCACGCACACATTCTGATCATTGACCCCTCCTACTAGTTCTATTTCCTCACTCTATCCTTAAATGAGAAAAAATATTCAGATTCAAAACCATGTGGACATCTCATCTCGACCTTGAAAATATTATAAATAACTCTTATGAGGGAGTACATAATATACTAGACGCCATCCCCACTTTTCAAAAAGATTCCATGGAATGGAATCGAACGACATTTGGTAATATATTTCATAAAAAGAAAAAAAGTATTAAGACGGCTAGAAGGGATCCAAATGTCCGAAAATTATACCCATAGCCCCTTCCTAGCAAATCTGGAAAATGACCTTATTAAGGAATATAACTACATTTTACGTATCGAAGAGGACTTCTGAAAACTAAAATCAAGAGTTAACTGGATAAATGAGGGAGATGCAAACACCAAGTTTTTCTATACAACCACCCTTAATACAAGAATAAGAAACAAAATTATAGCTTTACAATCAGACCAGGGAGAATGGACTTATAACCAAACCGATATTATAAATTATACCCATGGTTTCTTCAAAAATCTATTTAGCACAAATAAGTTGTTCTCTTCCAGGACCACTCAACATTTTCAAAACCTTTGTAACCCCATAGATCTTTCCACCTTAGATGAAATTCCCACTGAAAAGGAAATACTAGGCGTGGTCCAATCCTTCCAACCTTTCAAAGCACCAGGGCCTGACGGACTACACTCTTTCTTTTACCAAAGGTATTGGAACACAGTTAGAAACTCTGTCACAAATCTCTATAATAAATCCTTCTTAGAAGGTCATATCCCTTCAGAGATCAACGAAACCCACACCTTCCTAATACCTAAGACAAATAACGCTAATAAACTGAGAGAGTTTCGAGCTATAAGTCTTTGTAATACTACATACAAAATAGTTACAAAGATTATCTCGCAAAGACTTAGGCCCCTCATGGAAAAACTAATTGGGCCTTGCCAGTCCAACTTTCTAAAAAACAGGCATGCTACAGACAACACTATCATAGTCCAAGAAATCCTTGCACACTTCAATAAGATGAAAGGGAAAAAAATCAAACTTAATCATCAAATTGGATTTGGAGAAAGCCTTTGATAATCTGGAATGGTCTTTCATAAAAGTAACCTTACACTACTTTAACTTTCCCCATAAAACCATTAACCTATTCATGTCTTATGTAACACCCCAAAAATTTCTAAGTTAAGACTCGAACCATTCTTCATTTATCTATAGGATCATATCGGCTGGTTCTTTAATTGCCCATATGTGTAAAGGTAAATTCTTTAGTGTGGAAATGATTTTGGATATCAATTAAGGTCACTAGAAACTCCCAGCACAAAGTAGAGTTGAAAGTTTCCTAATCGATTAAGTTTTGATGTAAGATTCTACTTGAGTCAACTTCAAACGACCATATCTCTTAGAATATAAAGAGTTACGTGGCCCATAACCTATCAAATTAAAGGTATTTCAATCTTCTTTGCAACGCCATCAATTTCGCAACAATCTGAGTTTTGAGTAAAAATTTATGACCATTTTAGTAACCTTTTATAGTTCAGTGACGAATTAGCCAACATGAAAGCATTAAAAAGGGATGCTTTTGTCTTTTTACCTCTAAGAAAACACTAAACGAATTTATTGACTAATTAAAAACCCAAAACAATCAGATTTTCAACTTTTAATCCATCATTCGCTTTTCTCTCAAACCCTAAGACAAAACCCTAAGGAAAAATCAAAGTAGAAGACTCCATTCAAGATTCTTTCAATCTTTTTCAATGTAAGTCTTTCTCCAAGAATTCCTTTCTTTCCAACTCAAATTCTTCCATACAATTATGAATCACTTAGAATAATCATAATTCTTTGCCATAGAGATTTCAAGAAACTAATTCAAGAATATCAAGAAAAGTTTTGTTGATTGTTCTCCTTCAAGCTAGGGTTTCAAGACTACTAATCAAGTTCTTTTTCAAGATTCTTCAAGAACCTTGTTCTTCCAGGCATGTAAGGCTATCATAGTGTTGGACTAGTTCTTCCTCACGCCCTACATCTACTTTCAAATTAGTAAAAGAGTAATTTAGGATTCTATCCCTAGATTTGAGAATTCTTGAGATAAGTTGATTTGAGTTCTTGAGTTCCTGTTTCTTTTTGAAATTCTATTCCTAATTATTGAAGTGTTATATGTTATGCATTCAAATTCTTCAATTGATTTGTTCATGTCTATAATTTAGCATGCACACTATGAATTGAGTATTTTTTTAGGAGAAATATCGTTGAGTTATGAGTTTCGAGTTCTTGAGTCCTTGAGTTCTTGAGTCTTGAGTTCTGAGTACTAAGTTTCCTTATTGCTATTAAGATAAATAATTTGAGTCGATCATGTTCATAATTCCACATGAACACTATGATTTGAGTTATAAATTTTGAAAAGTTTTTTAATGCCACCACTTGAGTTCTTAAACTGAGTTTTTAGAAAGTAAAGATGAGTTTTGAGAAAAGTGTTTCTAAAACATAATTAGTATGACAATCGTGTATGCCATCAATGTATGAGCGGTATGGTATCTAGCTATACCATCAATGTTTATGCAATATGACTTCCTGAGTCATCAATGATCATATTAAAATATGATTTTTATATGTTTTTGAGAAAGAGTTTTCAAGAATGAATTGAGTAAGAGTATAAGGGGACTATGTATTCTCACATATATCAATTTTTACATTTATAAAAGAGAAATTGGGATTTCTAAGTGTGTTTTGAGTTCAAAAGATATTTCAAGAGCAATTACCTCTTTTAAGAGGGCAGTTTGAGCAATTATCTCAAACTAGAGGAAGAGTTATATTTTTAAACATATGAGCATGAGTATATATTATTGAGAGTAGAATTGAGCACCGATATGGGGACGAGTTCAGACAACTCAAAGTCCTCATAAATCATGTATGAAGGGTCATACTCTTTAGATGATTCCTTATTGCTTTTTAAGCATAACTTAGTGGTTCCACCTAGTTGAGATGTTCTATACCCTGGCAAGGTATAGGACAGTTCTGGTAGCATGAGAGAGACGATGTATCATTACGTAGCTCATAGTGATGGTTGTCGGTTAGAGAATCTCCCAATAGAGTTAAAGTATAGTTTTGTATATCATTTATTATGTTGAGTTTAGAGATGAGAAAGTATTTTATAAAGCTTTAAATGATTTAACTCCTTTATTTCTTTACATTCAGCTTGAGTACATTGTTATCTATTGCAGTCCTTTCTTTTAGTTTTTTTTTTGTTATTCAGCTATATTACATACTCCTACATTCACTGTACTGATGTTATTTGACATGCATCTTTAAATAATGCAGATACAAGTTCTTAGGATCCTCAACAAGAGTTTGTTGAGATCACTTCATCCGCTCGTCTTCTTATGAGTGAAACCTCCTTGCTTTCGGAGTACTCCAATTTTACACTACAAAAAAAATAGCATTTAGCAACAAACAATATTCTGTCTCTAACTAACGACGGATTAGCTACGAAAAACTAATTTGGTTGCTAAAATATCAAAGGAAATATTGGGATCTTCAATAGAGACGGATTAGCGACAAAAATTGAAATGTGTTGGTAAAATTGGGCGCTAAAATTTGGCGCCTTAATTTGCCTACGAAAATAGCGACGCATGGCGGATGACAAAATTGATAATTTGTTAGTGACAGATTTAACGACAGAAATATTTGTCGCTAGTGTTATTTTATTTCTTGCTACAAAGAATTTGGTCGTTGGCTAATTTATTTTAAATTATATAGAAATATTTTAGCGACAAAATGCATATCCGTCGCTAAAATCGTCACTAAATTTTACCCAAAATTTTTAGGGCTCCAATATTTCCCTCTCAACTTAACACTTTTCCCTCATTTTCACAAACAAAAACTTACCTCTCATCTCTCACAAACAAAACCTCTCATCCCTCACTTCCCACTCACCATGAAAATGGAAAAAATTTAGTGTGTGAGAGTGAGAAACATCTCTCACACAGAGGAACCTCCCATCGCTCCCCACCCACTCGCTGACCCACCCACCCACTCAGTAAGAAAACTCTCTGTAAAGTGAAAGTTTGTAGATTTTGGAAGAAGTTGAGTTTGATGAAGTGAAAGATCGAAATTTCACAAATTTAGGTAAGTTTTCTCTCTATTTCAGCTCTATATGTTTCTATTTTACTTGTAGAACAACAATTTAGCAGTAAGCTCTATTTTGTTCGTAATGTAAGAATTCAAGTGATAGTGTAGCAAAAAGATTTTGGAACTGTTGTTTCTGATTTCTTATGTATTGCTTTTGTGAAAATTTGAGTTATGTATTCACCCGCTGACTCTTTCTAGGATTTGATTTCTGCTTGATTTGTATATATTCCTAAGTAAGATTTATTTCATTGTCTTTAGTTTTACTTATAGAGCTTAACCCCTCCTCTCTAGTCAATGACGATTCTTATTCTTTTAAAACATTTCTCTTACAACTATAGCTATCAGAGACAACACAAGAGGAAGTTATAATGATTACATATGAATTCGGGACAACATTGTAAGGATAATATAAGATTTTTCTTGAATATATGTTGCTATATTCTTTTTTTTCTTCTGTTTGTAACATTTTGATTCATTCTCTCGTATGCTCTATTTTCTGTTTGTAACAATGATTTTGATGTTTTCTATGATTCAGTCTCTAAAAGTGAATATCCATATTTTTTTCTTGTATCGACAACATGATTGATTCATTGTTGCTGGACATCAGGTGTTGTTGCTTGGAAGTTGCTTCATCATTGCTTGAAATCAAGTGTCGCTGCATCATTGTTGGAAACTTTTTGCTATTGCTTTGAGGCTACTTCATTGTTGCTGAAAATTTGTCGCTACTTCTTGGACGCTGCTTCATCGTTGCTAGTTTATCAAAAGGTAATTTTAACTCCGAAACCTCATATTTCTTTGTAAATCAAAAGGTATTGTTTTTCTACATTTTCAATTTTCTTCACATATTTGATATTTTATTTACAGATTTGGCTGAATCTCAAAGAAATTTAAGGTAAAGTCTTTGAAGATTTGTTTAGGTAAAGTTTTTAAACTCACAAGTAAGTCTATTTTTTTATATATATTTCATTGTATCTCTATTCTATATGCTTTTCTGCTCATATTACTTTTCTATTCATATGTATTTCTTTTGACAATAATTTATATGTATTGTATTTGAACTCAACCAAGATGTCGTATATGATTTTGTGTTCCTCTTCTTCATTTGATTGTCGTTTTCTTTCATTACCTTTTACTTGAGTAATTGGTTGAATTGTCCAACTGTTGCAAGTTTAAGAATTATGGTTTAATACAGTAAAAATTGTTTTTAATGTGGGTTTGGGTTAAAGTTGTTAACAAGTTATTGAAGAAAATCTTAAGAATCACGACTATATATAAACTTACTTGCTTGCCTTTTGTTCATTTTGTTGTATTATTTCTTTATATAAAAATCAAACATTTAAATGAAAATCTCTATCACCAAAATTGTATGAGTCGAAAAAATCTCTTCCTCTTTGATTACAAGCAAAAGCATAATAGGTTATGTATAACTACAACCTTTTATTCCTTCAGAACCCGTTGACTAAATGGTTTATATAATGAATTGGTGTTGCGTTCTAACATGTTTTGTGTTCTATTAAAGTTTTAAATCTTTGTTGACACTTTTGCTTGTCATTTTGTTTGTGGTTTCAATTGTTTTTGCTAAACTATTATGTTATTGCTTTATTTCTAATTTTTTGGATAACTCTAATTGTCTTGTTTATTTTAACATTAAATAGGTATGAATAATCTAAAATGTAGTTGGATGTACGAGAGGTTGGATGGTCGAGGGGCTATTAATTCTAGTTTTATAACTGGTGTCAATGACTTTCTCAAGTTTGCATGTTCTCACAGAAATCACATGAGTGGTGATGAAGTTAGATGTCCATGTAAAAAATGTCACAACATTAATTACATGGATATTGAAATTGTTAAACTGCACTTTTTTCGTTTGGATTTGTTGAGAACTATTTTGTTTGGAAGTATCAAGGGGAAAAAGAAGTGATCAATGAGATGTCTAGTGATTTACCAGGTGGTAGTTAACCTGGATTGGGAGATAATCCATATCGCCAAATGGTTTTGGATGTGGCTGGATCAAATTTTGGCCAGGGTTCATCTTCGCAATGTTATAGAAATATCGAACTTGAGTCATCTTATCATTATGAACCTTCAATGGAGGAAGTTCCTGATCTTTCAATGGAAGAGGAACCTAATCCTGATTCACAAAGGTTTTATGATTTGCTACAATCAGCTGATAGAGAATTGTATCATGGTTCTTCCCTCTCTCAACTCGCATTAGTTTCTAGGATGTTAAATAGCAAAATGGAGAACACTTTGTCACAGAGGGGTTATAATCAAATGATGCAACTATTTAAAGAGGCTTTACCTGAAGATAATCATGTGTTGGATAATTATTATCAAACCAAAAAGCTAGTGCATATCTTGGGTTTACCTGTTCAAAAGATTGATTGTTGTAATTCAGGATGTATGTTGTATTGGGATGATGATAAGGATCTAACATCTTGTAAGTTTTGTGGCTATGAGAGGTATAAATGCCAAGTTGATTCTCGTAAGAGAAAATTGGTTCCTTACAAGAGAATGTATTATTTTCCTCTTATTCCTAGATTGCGAAGATTATATACGTCTCGTGCTACAGCTGCCGACATGAGATGGCATCATGAGCATATACAAGAAGAGGGGGTAATGCGTCATCCATTAGACTCTGAGGCTTGGAAGCACTTCAATGAAACTCATTCTTTTTTTGCTGATGAACCAAGGAATGTGAGGTTAGGGTTATGTACTAATGGTTTTCAACCAGTTGCTCAATCGGGAAGAAAATACTCTTCTTGGCCAGTGATTGTTACTCCATACAATTTATCTCCGGGAATGTGTATGAAAGAAGTTTACATGTTCTTAACTATCATTGTTCCAGGGCCACACAATCCTAAGCAAAAAATTGATGTTTATCTACAACCTCTAATAAAAGAATTGACTTTGTTGTGGGAGACAGGTGTAGAAGCATTTGACAACTCAAAAAAGTAAAATTTTCAATTAAGATCAACTTTGATGTGGACTATCAATGACTTTCCAGCATATTATATGTTATCAAGATGGAGTACCAGTGGCAATTTAGCATGCCCTTATTTTATGGAGGACGCACAATCCTCCAGATTACATTATGGTGGGAAAATAACTTGGTTTGACAGTCATAGGATGTTTCTTGATCAAAACCATCCATTTAGGAAAGATCGTAAAAACTTTCTTAAAGGTCATACTGTTACAAGATCGTCACCACCTGTTAGAATGGGACAAGAAATTCTTACTCAAATCTGTGAGTTGGGGATAAGGAAGGTAACTGAGTTAGATGCTGAAGAAGTTAATAAGAGATTATGTAAGTCATGTGGTTGGAAAAAACGAAGCATCTTTTGGGATTTGCCTTATTGGAGTTCTAATATGATACGGCATAATCTTGATGTCATGCATATTGAGAAAAATGTCTTTGATAATGTATTTAATACAGTTCTTAATGTTGATGGCAAAGCCAAAGACAATCCCAAAGCATGTCAGGAAGTTACAAAATACTATAATCGGCCAGAGTTAGCAAGAAATCCCGATGGAAGCTATCCCAAGGCTGCATATACAATAGACAAGAATAAAAAGAAGGTCTTGTTTGATTGGTTGGAAGGTGTGAAGTTTCCAGATGGGTATGTTTCAAATATGAGTCGATGCCTTGACACAGAAAAATTTAAGTTATTTGGGATGAAAAGCCATGATTGTCATGTGTTCAGGCAACGACTATTGCCAATTTCCTTTCGTGAGCTACTTCCTAGTAATGTGTGGCAAGCACTTACAGAGTTGAGTTTGTTTTTTAAAGATCTAACTTCAACAGTTCTTCGAAAGGTGGACTTAGAGAGATTAGAGGTACACATCCCACAAATTTTGTGTAAGTTAGAATGAATATTCCCTCCTGGATTCTTTAACTCAATGGAGCATTACCCGTGCACCTTCCATATGAAGCAAGAATTGTTGGACCTGTACAATATAAATAGATGTATCCTTTTGAGAGGTAAATATAAAATATTTATGCAGTTATATAGTGTCAATATGCTAGTTCAATATGATAATTTAATTTCTTACATATATAGGTACCTTCGAACTCTTAAAAATATGATAGGCAACAAAGCTAGTGTTGAGGGTTCTATTTGTGAAGCATACTTGATGGCTGAATCAACACAATTCTTTTCTCATTATTTTGAACCTCATGTTATGTCACGTCATCATAATGTGTCCCGTAATGATGATGGTGGTGTTATGAAAGATGATGAAGAAAATTTATCAATATTCACCCATCCAGGAAGGTTATCGGGTGAAGCCAAAAAGAGAGATTTGTCTCTTGAGGAAATTAAGGCTGCCCAAACTTATATTCTTCTAAATTGTCAAGAGGTTGAGCCGTTTGGGAGGTACAATTTTAAAGGTTATACTTCTTTCATATAATAAATTTGTCCATATACTATGAATTTATTTTTGACTTATTTTGTTGCAATGAAGCTTGTATGTGCAACGTTTGCAAGAAGAGTTTCCGAATCTCTCTCAAGATCAAATAGATGAGAGTCTCGAAACATATTTTTCTGTATGGTTCAAGGAATATGTAAGCCTAATTAAATCATCACTATCATTTAAAATATAATGTGTCGAATTGTCTTGTGAATTAGACTAAATCTTATCATATTTTTTTTAAATATGTTCGATCCAACCATATTGAAAATGAATACTTGTGTAGTCTTGCTCATGGACCATTAATAAGTGTGTATTCTTATCTGGTGTGTTTTGTTAATGGATACAAATTTCACACAGTACATCGCGGTAGTGCAAGATCAACAATGAATAGTGGAGTTTGTATCTCTGATCCAAATACGGGTGATTACTATGGAAGGATTCAAGAAATTATACAAGTGGAATACCGTAGAGCACCTTTAAAGCAAGTTATGTTATTAAAGTGTGAATGGTTTGATCCGGCATTAAATATTGGTGTTAAGGTGCATAATCAGTATAAATTGGTCGATGTTAATCATCGTCGCCGATTTAAAAAATATGAACCTTTTATTCTTGCGATGCAAGCAACTCAAGTGTGTTATTTGTCTTATCCTAGCACAAAGAAGGAAAAGGACGATTGGTTAGCTGTATTAAAAGTCAACCCTCGAGATGTCATTGAATTACCTGATGAGGGAGTGATCACAATACCAGAACCAAATCTTCCATTTCAAGTTGAAGAAGTTGAAGTTCATGAGATAGATACGAATATTATTGTTGATGAAACTATACTTCTGCATGATCTAAATGGGGAGGCAATTGAAATGGATGAACCAATTGATTATGGATTGTTTCCAGAGCATCATGAATTAGATGAAGAGTTTACAGAAGATGAGTATGAAACTGAGAATGAATCTGAAGAGGATGATGAGGAGTTCGAAGAAGAAATAGATACAGACTAGTGTATTGATAGTAATGTGCTACAATGTATTTAATGACGTTTGTTTATAGTAGTATGTTTTGGATGCTATTTGTTTCTTGTGGAAAAACAGTGCTTACTGATTGTTGTATCTTTTGTGTGCTTTGCAGCTCTAATTTCTTAAAGCTATTAGTATCTTTTTGTGTATGGCATGCTTCAACTTTGGTTGAAATTTTTCTAAATGTACCACATTTTTAGCATGAGCAGGTAAACTCAAGAAATAAGATAGTTGATTATATAGTTGGAAGGCATTCTCAAACTTCTGTTTTTCCTACTTCTGGACATTCTCAAGTTCAGTTTGGTCCATGATATGTGTGAAAGAATCTGAATATTTCTTAAAAGAGAGAAATTATTTAACTCAGATTAGATAAATATGATTGACTTTGTTTTTTTGTAGATATGACACCAGGCAGAGGTCGAGGTATCACAAGTCGTGCAAGCAAGATGTCAATTGGAGGTCGAGGTAGCACAAGTTGAGTTAATATGCCTACTGTTCATATTCCCATAACTAGTTCTCAACAAGGTGGTATTAGCTCTTCTAGCGGACCAAATAATATCATTCAAGTTCAGACTTTAGTTCCTACTATTTCGCCTCCTGTTCAAACATCAAATCAATGTAGTACCCCATCAGTTCATCTTGAGCCAGCCCTTGTAATACCTAATAGGAGCAATGCAATAGGTGAGGGTGCATCTATTGATCAGAGAAACGTAACAGGTGACTCTACATCTAGTCAAAACAACACAATAGGTGAAGGTGAGAGCAATAGTAACCCTGAACAACAGACGCTTGTTTTTCTTTCTGTTGCCGGGTTAGTGTGTATTTGCACTATTATTATTAATATACTGTGAATTTCTGTATCAAAGAGTTCATATAATATCTTCAATTTTTTTTCAGGTTGGAACCTTTAAGTACTTGCTCTAACCGAATATGTGAGTCTTTCAAGAGTGAGCTTGATCCCAAGGGAACTACTTGGAAAAGTGTCCCACAAGAAACAAAATATTTTTATTTAGGCGAATTCGAGGTATAATATTTCAGCATTTTAATTTAAAAAGTTCATCAGTTTTATAGTTTGGATACTGATGTTGTTATTTATAAAACTATTTCAGAAGGAATTCTATTGGGATCCATCCATTGATAGTGAAGTGAAGATACAATGGCGAAGGAAGGCAGCGAGAAGGTACAGTGATTTCATTTCTGGCTTAAAAAAAAAAGGAAAATGGACAAAATATATTTCAGAAGAAATATGGGAAAGTTGGATGAGTATTTGGAAGAAACTTGAGGTTATTGAAAAGTCAAAAATAAATTCAAGAAATCGTTGTGGCGGTCAGGATGCAGTTGCCAAAGGAACACACACGGGAGGCTCTATTACCATTGGAGAGCATCGTAAGAGACTTGTAAGTATATTTTCACGCACCCTTCATTTACTTGTGTCACATTGACTATTTGCAATTGAGTTAGCATTCAAGTTTTTTCTCTAAGGAATTTCTAGAATTTTGTGAACAAGAAAAAACATTTGTTAATGTCAATGTAGTGCTGATATGGATGTGTCTCCTAGCTAATCTTACTTTGTTATGAACTAACAGATATGGTCTCGAATTACACTATACCATGCTTTTATATTTTCATGTACTTTAAATTTTTTTTCTTGTATAGGCTATTAAAAATGGTCGCGATCAAACACCAAGTGAGATACATTTGCATGTCCATACACATGGTCATGATGGAAAATCTTTTGTTGGTGAACGAGCTCAAATCGTGCATGTAAGTTCAATATTCTTACTGCTGATCCTAAGGTTCTTTCTAATCTCTTCATTTGTGGCTGGTGTTATTAGTTTCAATTGTTGTGTTCTTTTCAGTCTTGGTCCACTGCTCATTATATCTCTTCTTACTGTTGATAATACATGAGTTGATGATCCTAGTAATGCCTATATCTCTTCTTACTTCTCAAATAGTTTGGGAGAATGGTTAACATTGGATGACTTGATTTTCTCCATTCCCTTATGATTATTGGCATGAAGCTTTTATGATCTACTAAGTGGTTGAAAAATCTGAAGGTTCTTGCCCCTTTTGGTGACATCTCTTCAAAAGGGAATGGATATTTCTTGTGAACTCGATTTTTTAATTTTATATTGTTGTTGTGTTTATTTCATATAAATCCAGATAAAATGCTTTATCTTGATCTAGCAAACATTCCCCTTTTCGAGCTTCATTGTTATTGTCGGTATTGATTTTGATTGGAATAAGTTGCAGGTGCTTCCCCTTTAATTTCGTTCTAGCTTCTGTTATTTTTTATTTTGATTTTGATTGGAACACAATTGATCAGAGTAGCTAGACATTGTAGTTGTTTCCCAAGGGATGCAATTGTTTTCTGGCATTCTGAAAGCCTGTCAGCAACCACTGCTAAATCCTCCTGCTAATGACAAAGTTCACATACCATTATTAATTTTCTTCTTTTTTATTCACATCGATGTGTCTATAGAGGAATGACAAACAACACAAGATAGGTTGAGAGAAAGAACTATCTGTTTTATTTTCAGTTCACCATTTGAACCTTAGCTTCCTGGGCTCTTTTACTAAGCTTTTTTATGCTTCCAACTAGTCCTTGCTGGCAGTTTATGTTGTTTGAGTGCTCAAATCCCTTTCTATAATCATTATTTTCAGTTCAATTTTGAGAGTTGTGTTCTCCTTCTCTAGACACTTAAGCTTGACAAAGATATCAGGATCAGTAGAAGTAGGCGTTGTAGTTGTTTCTCAAGTGCAATTTTTTCAGATTTCAATTAATTTTTCTCAATTTCAATATGTTAAGAAGATCATAATTTAAACATGTACTAGAATTCATATTATTGTATTTGATGGTAAAAGATAATATACTAGGTCCATAGTTGAAGATAAGCCTCTGTCTCATCATTTAAACTAGAAGCAGACTTTGCAATCAAAGCTTCTCCTTCCATAGAAATCTCGCTTTCCACCTTCCAATCCAATCCTGGACTGAGCCTGCCACACAATCTGGCGACTCCACCAATCGTGGCCTATTTCTAGTATCATTGCTGCTAGGACCATAACAGAAGACACATGTAAGTCTTCCTGCAACATACAGACCTTCTTCAGTAATGGGTCTCCACTGCTCAGCACATGAAAAATTAATTCCCAGACCAACATTAAGTCCTCTTAGGATGTGCACTGTACGGAGAACATAAAACAGTTCCTCTAGAAAAGCCTATCATCAAAACAAACAATTTTCAGAATTGTTCTACAATATATGCATATTTAATTCGCCAACTGGTTCAACTGGCAACTGTTATCACCATGTGAATGAAGGAAAATCAATGTTGTTAACTGCCAATATACTATTGTTTCCAAAGGTGGGGACTTATGGTTAGACAATAGGAAACCTGCTGAAGTTTACTAGGTGAAAGGCATTATCTGTGGTTTTGGAATATCACAAGTAAAATTATAGATTGGGATCGTGACTGCAGCAACTAGGAAAAAAAGACATTTTCCTTTCCGAAACCTAGCAAATTAGGAAAGAAAGATTTATGTTTTCTGACCCTCAGACTTATCTGACCATTCTTTCAACTTCTCAAGTTCTACCCTCAGACTTATCTAACCATTCCTCAACTTCTCAAGCTCCTCTCCTAGATTATTGTTCATGAGATCAACATGAGGACTAGTGTTAATCTGGAATTCTGCTTTCGATACATTTCAGTCAGTGCTTTTTATGAGTTGTGTTCTCCTTCTCTAGACACTTAAGCCTGACAAAGATATTAGGATCAGTAGAAGTAGGCGTTGTAGATTAAATAGTTGTTTCTCAAGTGCAGTTTTTTCAGATTTCAATATTTTGGTGTTGATCTGGAATTCTACTTTCGATATTTGATGTTGGTTTTGTTCAAAATTTAGTCATGTGAACTTTTTTTTGCGCAGTTTGTCTGTTTTTATTCTTAGACCTTTTTTAACTGCATAATTTTTTAAACAAATGAGAACTCATTGCTGTTAGTTGAGTCTGTATGTGTCTATTGTTGTTATAAATAAATAATTTCACTAATTTTCATTCTTTTGCAGGAAAAATATCAAGAAATATTACAGAACCAAACACAAACTCAATCTGAAGTTGATCAATGGAAAGCATATTATCAAGCAGCAGGAGGGGAAAAGAAAAGAAGGATATATGGTCTTGGAGCTCAAGCAAAAGTATTTTATGGACCAAATTTTCGTGTCTCTTCTAGATCTGATGCTTCCGGCTCAGTACCATGTCCAAAGGCTCAAACAACACCGACAGAAAATATGGATGAGTTAGTGGTGCGAATGATTCCTTCGCTAACTAATCACTTGCTTCCTATATTTGTAGAGCAGGTACGTGGTTTGATTTCTCCAACCTCATCTCAAGCAGACTCAGCTACCACATCCATCAACTATTGCCCCTGTAATTCCTGCTCCAACTGCAAAAAATATCGATGAGGATCGTGCATCGCTTTCTAAGGAATGATTGTGGCTCTCTAGTCTCTCTTAGTTAGTTTTTGTTGGCTAGATTTTGTTGCAAATGCTTTCAGCTATATATTTTGCTTGAAATTTATCATTGGGGATATTTTGAACTTGGTAATATAATTTGCACTTAGCTATGTATTTTGGATCTTGTAGAATATTAATTTCTACGAATTAAGTTAATTTTATGATTATATAATATGTGTTGAAATGTGTATTTAATTACACAAATAAAAATATATTGATAGATTTGTGACAAATTATTTTCGTCGCTAAATGAATGGAGATGAAATTAGCAACAAAATATATGGTCGCCCTATATGATAAAACGATGAAATAATATATAAAATGAGGGATAAAATTTAAAATACACTACAAATTTTTTTTTCGCTAAAGAAATTGGTGACGAAATTAGCGACAATAATTTGGTCGCCAATATGTTGAGACGACGAAATAAGTTACAAGAACAACAACATAAATTACAAAAATAGTGACAGATTTTTCCGTTGCTAATCTTGACAACGGATAACTTTCGTCGCAAATCGGTCACTCAGTTTGTGACGGATTCAAATTTTTTGTCGCTAAATGGTTAGCTACGCGCATATAGAGACGAACAATATTTTGTTGCTATTCCGTCGCTAAACCAAAATAGCGACGGAATAAGCTATTTAGCGACCGATTTTGTTTGTCGCTAAACATAGTTTTTTTTTGTAGTGTTATGAGTTATTAGTAGTAGTTATTTTTAGGAGTCGTGGTTCTTGTCCCGACACTCGTCCATTTATAGTAGAGGCTTCATAGATAGACAGTTTTGGAGAGTCTTTCAATTTTAGATATTTTATTTAAAACATATGATTCATACTCAGTATAATCAATGAAGTTTTGAGATTCAGTAAACTATTTTTTAAACGTTTCTTTCAATTTGATGCTTATATATGCTCAAGTTAGTCTTCCCCTTGTAGTCAGCCAGGATGAGGGTTCGCTTGAGGACCAACAATGGTTCTTGTGTGCAGCCCACGTCCAGGGTGTAGGATCGGGTCTTTACATCTTGTGTCACCACTATTAAAACAACTATACTCTTGAATGGATCAAGAACAAATTTCTTTGAGCCATCAAGGGGGATAAAATGGGGAGACCCTATGTCACCTTATTTGTTCATCTTGTGTATGGAAATCCTGTCAAGGAAAATTGATGAGTCGGTCAAGTTAAAAAATTTGATCCTCATAAAGATCTCGAACAAAGGTCCAAGTTTCTCCCATCTATTCTTGACGGACAACCTAGTCCTAATGTGTCCAGCTGAAAATAAATGTTGCCAAAACGTGAATAAAGTAATAGAAGATTTCTGTAAATCCTCTGGGCAGACAGTAAATACCTCAAATTCAAAACTTATCTTCTCTCGAAACTGCCCAAAAACCTTAAGTCAAACCATCTCAAAGGAACTGGGGATTAGAAATGGTAAGAACTTGGGTAAATACTTGGGATAGCATAGGACATCCAACGTAGATTTCCAACCCATATTAGATAACATGCAGTCTACACTAGCAGGATTGAAAACAAAAATCCTGAATATGGTAGGAAGAACCATCCTAGCTAAGGCTTGTTTAAACAATATCCCTACACACCTAGTACAATTCACGAAACTACCTAGCAAAGTTACTAAAAAATTGACCAAATTCAACGTAACTTCATCTGGAGTTCGAAGTGTGAAAAAAAGAAACTTCACTTGATCAAATGGGCAATGATTACCTCTGATAAATGTAAAGAAGGCTTGAGCATCTAAAATGCGGAAACTAAAAACTTAACTCTACTATCAAAACTAGCATGGAGAGCTTATAAGAATCCCAACTCGCTTTGGGCTTCCATGTTAACCAACAAGTATGATAAGAATAGTTCGCTCAACACCCAAAGCCAGACAGCTCCCTCACATAGCAGGACTTAGAAGAATCTTATACTAGGATGGAATATCTGTAAAAAGGGTATAGGAAGTATCATAGGTGTAACACCTCGTATACGAAAAAGGGAATAAAACCAGAATTTGGGAAGTTGCAGGTGCCATCAGCGGAGGCCAAACACGGCCCGTGGGTTGATCCACGAGCCATGGGTGGGTCCATGGATTGGTCACCCTGCCAAAATGGTTGAGGCCAAGAACCACGGCCAGACCTACATATCGTAGGTCAGACCACGGTCCATGGCTAGGGTTCGTGGTTCGAAGTCCCAAAATCATAGTTGCTGATCCCAATGATGGTCCACCAGGATGGGCCGTGGCAGACCACGGTCTATCGACTGTGTCCGTCGGTTGGTAGGTCGGTGAATGCTGGTAGTTATTTTCAGGGTTAGTTGGGTATTTTCGTAATTAATTAGTTTTATTACTATGTAACTTAGGCTATGTTTAGATCCCCTATATAAGCCTTTTTACCCCCAAATTCACCCCGTTTACTTAATTCTTCTAAATTCACAAAAGAATCCCTAATCTCCTCCCAAATAATTCTCTCTCTAGAAACTTGAAGAAGAAGAAGGATTCATCAAGGGTTTCAAGCTAAGGTTCCAATTCCTCCATTGAAGGCTAGCATTTGGAGTCAAGGTATGAAAGTTTTCATCCATGGAGTTCCCAAATCCTCTATTTCAAATGGTAGAATTCCCCAATTAAGTTAGGGTTTTCTTCAATTAGCATGGGTTCTTTTCCTTATTGATTTAAATGATTGAATTATGATCTATTATACATGAATTGATGATACATGATGATTTTATGATGATTTCCCCAAGAACCCATGTAATCCCTATGTTTTCAAGTTGTGGATCATATGATGAGGGATTTTTAGTGTAAAGCAAGTGTTTTATGAACTTAAGCATGTATTGCAAACTTTACATATATTTATGATGAAATCCATATGTAACCCATGTTTTCTAAGAGTTATGATTGAAGGTGGGTTTTGACCTCAAGAGGTAAATTATGGACTTATGCATTTTCTTACGAAATCTATGCAAATGTTTTAAGGGTGTTGGACATGTGAAGAGACGGAGCGCAGACGCCCCAGTGAGGAGGTGCGAGGTAATGGTGGTAGAGGGTACGCGGAGGGGTAGAGGTAGGCCCAAGAAGTATTGGGAGGAGGTGATTAGACAAGACTTGGCTATGCTTCACATTACCGAGGACATGACTCTAGATAGGAAGGAATGGAGGTCGTGTATTAAGGTTGAAGGTTAGTAGGGTTAGCGTGTTGTCTTCCTTTGCAAGGGTATGGGTTGTTAGCGTTTGGAGTAGACCTAGCCTTATGTCGTTTACTGCGTTTCACGCATCACATTACTTTCTTGTTGTTATTGTCTCATTTTTTGATTATACGCTATCTTTTGTATTGGCTGTTATGTTTTGTATATATCTCTCCTGTCACTTAGATTTGTTGTTCTTGAGCTGAGGGTCTCCCGAAAACAGCCTCTCTACCTCCACGAGGTAGTGGCAAGGTCTGCGTACACTTTACCCTCCCCAGACCCCACCTAGTGGGATCTCACTGGGCATGTTGTTGTTGTTGTTGTTTGAGCGTAAAGTACCAATGATGATGTTGTTGTTGTGTTGTTGAAAGGACATTCTCATAAACACAAAACTAGCATGATGTGAAAGGTTTTCTCACATAGAACGGATTGTTAGGTTGAAATGCTTTCTCACCTAATTGAATCAAAGACAAGGAGCTATCTTAATGAAACTAGCTTGAATTGATTGTCCAAGGGCACATTTTCAGGAGTAATGAAGTCAAGTAAGAAATGACTATTCTGTGAGAATTTATGCTTAGCACCGAGTGGATATTGATAGTGAGATGGAAGCTCTCCCATAGTAGAGGCCGGGTTTCCAAAGAAATCTCATGAGATGGAAGCTCCCCGGTCATAGAGGCCGAGTTTCTAGTAGCAATATCCTTATCCCATAATTAAGTGCCCCCATAGGTTGATTAGCTAGTGGATACACTTAAGATAAAAATTGAGGTTCTACCTTAGGCAAGTTGAACCACTTTTTTCTGTGTGGGAGACACCAGGGGATCATGTTATAGCTCACATGGTCTCTTGTCGGTTAAGGCTATTTCCCCCCAAGTAATAATGAACTAAGGTTACTTCAAGAAGTATCTCACATGAGTTTCAAAGGTTTTAAAGATGAGGTTAACTTGCATTGACCATGATTTTATGACTTATGTTTTATAATGCTTTTATATCATGTTTAACTTGGTCAATTGCATGTCATGAAATGAAATGTCCCTTTTCGCATGTTTTAAATGTTTTATGCATGACTATCATACTTGTAGATTGTTTTGTACTAACGCATACTCTTGCCTACATTTTCCCCAAATGTAGGGGATATTCAAGGTGCTCAGTTTCGTTGCTAGTTGGTGAATTGATTGATTCCCGAGCTTTGATGAGTCCTCATGCTTCGAGGACGGAGTTATTGTTTTTAGTTTCTATCATGTATTTCTCTTTTGGACATGGTGTATGGGCTAGGCCCAAGTTCATTCTATTGTATTAGATGGCTATGATGCGACAAAAGTCTAGACTTCCGCTTTTCGTTTTATAAAATGTTTTGGACTTTAACTATTGTTTCTCTTATTGTTTTATTTCTTATGTTATGAGGACTGAGTAGCTTGTATGGAGTCCTTCGGGGTTTTAAACGCCATGTTACATCTAGGGGGGTACCTCTGAGTCGTGACAATAGGAGACGGAAACAACACATCCTTCCGCTTTGATGTGTGGTTACTAAATGGGAAAACAATTAGAGAACAAATTCAGGTCCCTCTTACGGTGGATGAGCTCAAAATTCTAGTAGGAGACATAATCTTAGAATACTGAACTATAGGTCTCTCCTTTATCTCATTCGAATTAACAAGAGATATTGTCCTCCAAATAAATAGTACCTACATTCCCCAAATAAAAGATAGAAAAGATACAACCATCTGGACACCAAATCCAAAAGGTTAGGCAAATGATAGTGCTAGAGACAACACAAACCAGGGGAAGTTCGAATGGGAGTGGTTCCTTTGGCTATGTCAACATGAGAGGCTCCCAACTCGCAACTACCTACATTCTATAGGCATTAATGTAAGCAACCTCTACCATTTATGTGATAAACCTGAAACTATCAAACACATCTTCATAGAATGCAAAAATGTCATAAATATGTGGAAGAAGTTAGGTGTAGTACATCTGGTAAATCAGTTCACCTCCAGCCATGAAAATGACTGGTTAAATTTCTTAAGAAACTTAAATGTTGCCACGAAACACACATCCCTTACTTGGAGGGATGCTTTTCCTTTCCTTATGTGGAATATATGGCTAAAAAGAAATGAAACCTTCCATAAAAACACAAAATCAACTATTAGCTTTAGGAATTCTATAAACTATGCCATGGAATTCTTTGCCCTTACAGGCCACAGGGATCTTTAATGCAAGAATGTGATATCATATGTTCAATGGACTCAACCTCGGACTAGTTTCAAACTAAACTGTGACGGTTCCGCCAAAAGGAATCATGGAAAAGGGGGAACTGGGGTGTTTTTAGGGATGAGAAGGGTAATTGGGTAACCTCCATATAACAAACAATAATAAGGCAGAACTAACAACCTTATTGCAGGCATTGGAGCTAGCTCTAGAGAAAGGTCTATTACCTCAAATAAACATAGATTGCAAAGAAATTCCCACTCTAATCACAAATGATCACCCCTCTTACGTTAATATTTTAAATGAATCCAGGGAGCTACTCAGGGAGCTGGGAACTCCGCGCTCCCCCCCTCCCCATACACCATGACTTTAGAGAAACCAACGGAGTGGCAGATGCTCTAGCGAGGGAGGGATCAATGCTACAACATGTTAACTCCTTTTTGTGTTTGGAAGTTCCACCCTTGTTTGTCTCAGATAAAATGAAAGTAGACAAAGAAGGAACTCCCTTTATTAGGCTAAAAAGCCTCCTTTTGTTTCGGATAGTTGTAATAGTACTCTTGTTAGACTACCCCTCCCCAAACCCCATTAATAGGCATTGCAGTAATGCCACTCCCATGTATAGATGCATATTATATAATATAATGTTCTACTGATTAACCAAAAAAAATTATTAAAGTGATACATATAACTAATCCATTAGCATACGGTAATATTTGAATTCTAATACTCAAATTAAATTAGAAAATCTACACTAAAAAAACTTATACTAGTTGTTTATTTTAATTTTAATAGATTGGCTCCTCTGTGTTGTAATTTGAGGTTAGAATAGCTAGTCTCCTTCTTTGTACTTTAACGAGTAATACTACAAATATTAGGAAGATAACCTATAAATATTGAGCATGGAATAACTAGAAGGCAACGAAGTGGAAGATGTACTAGCCAAGCATCAAGCATGCTGCACTCTTCAAAGTCCCAAGACCTACTTTAGAGAAACAGACCTTCCTAGGGTGCTCTTGACCCCTTGAAAATGGCTTATTTTTTTTTTTGTGTTCGGCCTACATAAAAACTCAAAACTTGAAGGTTTTCGGCTTGATGCCTCTTTTAATTAATCCACATGGTATGGGTTATGTCAAACCCCCCACCACCTAGGAAGATACCTAGGTGGTTGGATTTTAATAATAATAATAATAAAAGATTAGTAGATCGATAAACAAAGCAATTTTCGCTATGCTAATAAACCCATAAATGGTTTAATCAAATGTCAAAACACAAACCCTAAAACAAAATAGTTTGCACCAAGTCTTGATCAGTACCATATGACCATGGTACTTTATTTAGATTTCACAGCAAGATCAGTTTCTTCTTCTTTGGTTTTTTTCGAAAATATTGGACTACTCAGGTATATATACTTATCCTGAAAGAGCATCTTGAGTAGTTGATACATTAATTTCCTACAGGATTCATTAGGATGATCCACATTCATCACGTCGTCCAGTCATATTTGGGACGAAGAAGACTGCTCCCCATAAGTTGAGCTACTAGTTGCTAGAGGAAGCTCAATATTAGTACCTGCAGCCTGATCAATAATTGGTCGTGGCGCTGGCAGGGGCGGATTTACGTTGAACGAAGGGGTTAATCCGAACCCCCTTCGTCGAAAAATTACACTATATATATAAGATTAAATTTTTTATATACGTGTATATATATACTATTGAACCCCCTGAACATACACCAAAGGCATAGCTCAGTGGCGTTGGGGGTTCAGGAATTCACTCTACTGCACACGAGGTCGCGTGTTCGAATCCAGGCAGAGTCATTTCTTTTATCAGCTTATATTTTAGGCGTCTTAATTTTTTTAAAAAATAATAATGCAATCAGAAAACGATGTTTAGTTCCAAAAATTTAAAACGCTGATTGGGAATTTAGGATTTATTAGTTTAATCCCTAATTATAAAGTCAAATATTAAAAAACCCTTTTCTTCTTGATTTGACCGTTTAATTCGACCCGTTTATATCCGATTCAACCCATTTATTTGTGGATATTATTTACGTGATTAATTTTTTTTGAACCCCCATGATGAAAATCCTCCCTCCGCCACTGGGCGCTGGTACATATCTTATTGCCAGAGAAAGCTCAAGATTAATACCAGCTGCAACCTGCTCATTTTGTCGCGGCGCTGGTTCATTTCTTAATGGTGGAAGCGCTGGTCCATTTCTTAATGACAGAGAAAGCTCAAGATTAGGTTCAACATCAGCTGCATTTGCAGCTACAATAGGCATAGTAACATATGGCACATTAAATAACTAATTCGTAAAATAATACACTCTACTCTATCAGAAAAAACTATGTATAATAAATATATATAGCTTAGTGAAGAATAAGAGTGAATTTCAAGCGAAGATATAAATCAAGTTATAAAGCAAACTCAAAAAAGAAAAAAATGTAGTATTTTGGTAGAATACATCCTTGATCTCCCCATTTCCTTAGATCAAAGACCAAGACATTTAAATCTTTCTCTTTGGGAATAACTTCAGTATCCAAGTCTCACTTTCACATTTGTCTCATGCTTTACATATTTCACCCCAAATACTATGTCATAGTCCTGCTTAACCTGAATCCGACTCCAGAAACTCTAGTTGTATTTATATATTTTTAATGAGAAAGGCATACAAGACATATAGTTTGGACTATAAAATATAAGGTAGACTAATCTCACTTATTTTTTCAAACAAACAATAGTTATAGTTCATAAATTATTCTAGAATGATAGATGGTGATTCCAATATTAGGAGTGTCATGTAAACTAGAGTCTTATTATGGGATAGAAAGTTATGTAATAAACGATATTACTTGATGAGTTATTTCTATTCTGAGAAAATTAAAGTATGCCAACTAGAAGAATAAAACTCTATAGATATCTAATGGTTAGATATCAGTAGTAATTTCAGTTTGAGCAAAATTTATAGGCTACTACTTATACTCATAATACCACACTTATACCACTCACACTTACTGCAAAGTAACACTTAAATTCCTCACCTACTTCATGTCAAATCAATCAAATCAAATCTCAAAACTAATATCATGATTACCCTCATATTTTCTTCCTTTTATTACAAAACTCACCTCAAATATAAGCTTGGTGTCTAGTACTAAACACATATGTCAATCTAATCACTCACATACTATACTAGCTTATGACTACTAGATAAAATTATGAAACACTCGTCCACTAAGACCTCATGACAAGTAGTCAATCTTTATCTCACAACCTACCTATTTATAGATTACCGTCACTTTTCCTTTCACAAATTAAGTACTATTTACCTATTTACTATATATCATTACTTAATTAGTTCTATAACCCTCTGAATATCATGGGGTTTCCCTTCAAAATCATAAGGCTATCTTAGATCTATCACCTCATGAATACTCTGCTCATCTATTCAACACATATACTTGGTCTTCACTAACACAATGGCACATCAACTTAGACTCCTTTATTGTTAAAGTATATTCTTAACTCATCTTAACTAGTAACTATTCATCTACCTTCTTTCATGAAATCCACATAAAATTATTACTCCTTAGCCTACACATAACACTACTAAAAAAACTGTGAATAGCGACCTAAAAATACCGACCTCCGGAGGTCGGTTTTCCTTGAAATACCGACCTAAAACCGACATCCCAGCTTAGGTCGGAAAAAGCTTGGTCGCTATTCAATACCGACCTCTGGAGGTCGGTATTTACTGACCTCTCGAGGTCGGTTTTTATTTTATGTCGGAATATTCATTTTTTTAAATTCCGACCTCTGGAGGTCGGTATTTTTATTTTTGTAATGTTGAAATTCCGACCTCCGGAGGTCGGTATTTTTATTTTTGTATTTTTGAAATTCCGACCTCCGGAGGTCGGTATTTTTATTTTTGTAATGTTGAAATTCCGACCTCCGGAGGTCGGTATTTTTATTTTTGTATTTTTGAAATTTCGACCTCCGGAGGTCGGTATTTTTATTTTTATAATGTTGAAATTCTGACCTCCGGAGGTCGGTATTTTTATTTTTGTATTTTTGAAATTCTGACCTCCGGAGGTCGATATTTTTATTTTTGTATTTTTAAAATTTTGACCTCCGGAGGTCGATATTTTTATTTTTGTATTTTTAAAATTCTGACCTCCGAAGGTCGGTATTTTTATTTTTTAGTTTTGGAATTCTGACCTCCAGAGGTCGATATTTTTATTTTTTATTTTTGAAACTCTAACCTTCGGAGGTCGGTATTTTTATTTTTTTTTAAATTCTAACCTCCGGAGGTCGGTATTTTTATTTTTTATTTTTTAAATTCTGACCTCCGG
>NC_064282.1:56451215-56518379 GCF_019186545.1 Solanum stenotomum | reverse complement strand
TTTTTTTTTTTTTAATACCGACATCAAGAGGTCGGTTTTTATTGTAATTCATTTTTTTCGAGAAAATTTCCGACCTCCAGAGGTCGGAATTTGGTTTTCACGCTTTCCGCAAACCGACCTCCGGATGTCGCTTTTAAAAGTAATTAGATGAAATAAAAATACCGACCTCCGGATGTCGCTTTAATTAATAGAAATTAGATGAAATAAAAATACCGACCTCCGGATGTCGCTTTAATTAATAGTAATTAGATGAAATAAAAATACCGACCTCATGAGGTCGGTATTTTAATTACATACTACCGACATTTGGAAGTCGGAATTATAAAATATTTAATTGAGAAAAAATTTCGACCTCAGGAGGTCGGAATTTTTAATGAATTATAATAAAAACCGACCTCTTGATGTCGGTATTATTTTCTCAATTAAATATAAAAAATACCGACCTCATGAGGTCGGTATTTTTATTGTTATTTATTTTTTCCGGGAAAATTCCGACCTCCGGAGGTCGGAATTTGGTTTTCCCTCTTTATTTTGCATAAAAACCGACTAGTTGTAAATACCGACCTCCGGAGGTCGGAAATTACCGACCACCATTTGAGGTCGGAAATTTTTAGGTCGGTATTCACTGTTTTTTTAGTAGTGTAAGGGAAAAATCCTCTTTAATGACTTACTGGTACATGACTACAAACTATACACTTTACTCAATAACAATCTCCATTTCTTAGGTTACTACACCTCTAAATGTATAACACCTCAAAATCAGACTTGGACTTTGCAGCAGAAAATAGCAAAATTTAGTGAACCACGGCAGGGTGCACGAACCGTGAAAGGAACCACGGTTCGTCGACCTGCCTGTGGTTTACACCCACCTAAAAGCGGTGGACCACGAGACCCTTCACGGGCTGTGGACCATCACACGAGCTGTGGGAAGGCTCGTGGAGGCCAGGCAGAACCAACCAAGACTTATACCTCAGACCATGGAGCACACCACAGACCAAGGTCTTGATGACGGACCATGGGAAGGTCCGTCGCCTTGAGCCAGCAAGCCCTTATCCCCAAGTGAAGAACCACAGAGGCCTTCACGGTCTGTGGTCCTTCACACGGTCCGTGAAATGGACCATGAGAAGGGATTACCAGGAACCAGTAGACCATGGGCAGAACCACGACCCACTTGAAGGGTCGTGGTCCCAACTACAGTCCCTCAATGACTCCGTGGAAGGGCCCCGTCAACTTTTAAGTTAGGGCCGTTTTGGTCTTTTCCACTGTGCATAGGGAATTTAAACTACGTCGTATAATACCTAAACTACGTCGTTTTACTCAGTTTAAGTCTGATAATCTAGTTAGGACCTAATCAAAACCTCTATTCTCCAAAAAAATCCATCGAACTTAGAGCAAAAAGAGAAGAAAGAGTCGACCAGCCCCTCAAGAACACGTAACTGGATTTCTTCGGTTCCAACCCCGAAATCGAAGGATTTATCCATAGATTTCGTCACCAGGTATGTGGGATTTCACTAGTGGGTTCCTTTAATCCATTAGGTCCCTAGAATTTAGTTAGTTCTTCAGATTTTCATAAACTGTTCAGACTTAGGGTTTCTAGATTTTCAAGATTTATTGTGAATATGGTTCCCTTGATCTAAATAACTTGTTTCTTGATAATTTTAGTATAATTCCCTACATAGTACCCAGAACCCTAGTTTGTGTAGATTCTCTTAGTTCATGAATTGGACTTGCTAGGTCAGTTAAACAGATAATCATGCTCCAATTTCGAATGTTACATTATCAATAAATAATTGTTCCATTCACAAATTTGCATGTCAGTCTATTCAGTATGTCAATATTTCAATTACATTTTAGTTATATACATATTCAGTTAGGAGTAGATTTAGCAACGAGTTGGACTAGGGTTCAACGTACCCTTACAGTCCCAGAACTATGTGCCCCCGTAGGAGTATAAGTCCCCTCTATTGGGCATGAGATTTAGTGATCACACCCGTCATGCCTTTATACCCCTGGCAAGGTATATTGGGTCTTCTCGATGTGGCATATACATCAGACTCCACGTTTAGATCACGTGGTTTTATGTCGGTTAATAGTAGCTCCCACAGTTAGACTCTTAATGCATTTGACCAGGTTTTCAGTATATACATTTGTATTCAGTTCAACATATCTTGTTCATGGTTAGTACTTGGTCATTGCATTCAGTTCAACTTTTCAGTTATCTTTTCAGTATTTACCATATTGCTCGGTTATGCCTTGTTCAGCTTATATATGTTTATTCAGCTTAACAGATATATCCTGCATGCTCAATACATTACATATACTGACGCATATTCTGTGCTACATCCTTTCATGATGTAGGTTTAGGTACTCAACATTCAGATCACGCTTAGATCGATTCTCGGTCCGTATTTCAGTAGCTTCAGTGGTGAGTCCTCATACTTCGAGGACAATAGACATGCATTTTATACTTGGTTTTTTTATTGAATTTTTAGTGTTTTTTTGTTAGAGTTAGCTGGGGGAATGTCCCAGCTACTCAACTCATTTAGAGGCTTTTCAGATATGGTAGTAGAATCATCTTGGATTGTTGAGTTTATCCTTCACCTATCACTAAACTCTTAGTATGTTTTATACATTCAGACTAGTTGGGTATTCCCCATTTTCCACTTATCTATTGTTTAGCTTCCGCATAGTACTTGTATTATTCAGTTATTCTCAGTATGCTTATGATTATGCCAGACACAAGCTTAGCTTGGGTTACTCATGATCCTAGGTCCCGTGTTACGTCAAAGGGGTAGCCTCGGGGTGTGACAAACTTGGTATCAGAGCATTAGGTTCAAGAGTCCTATGATGTCTGAAAGCCGCACTAAGTAGAGTCTCTTTCATGGGTGTGAAGTGCACCACATCTATGAGAGGGAGGCTACAAAGTGTTTTAAGAAAAACTTCACTTTCTTTGTTATTCTTATCGTGCGTGGGTACAATCCAACTTCTCTTTTCTAATTCGTCGTTATGCATTTCAGAGCATGCCTCCCCGTATAGCTAATGCATGGAATGCTAATGCACGCAATGCTAACACAGTTCCTCTAGTCCTGAACTATGAGGTTACAAATACAAAATTTCGGAATGCGATCCAACTCTTGGCTCAGAGTGTGGCCAATTAGAACAATCATCAGTCTCCAATTCCTAAAAACACTAATGTTGGATCATCTGCAACTAGGGTTCGAGATTTTGTTCGGATGAATCTGCCTGAGTTTTTAGGGTCACAGGTTGGTGAGGACCCACAAAACTTCTTTGATGAGGTTAAGCAATTTTTTGGAGTTATGCAAGCGACTGGTAATGATAGGGTGAAGTTGGAATCCTACTAGCTTAAGGATGTAGCTCACATTTGATTCACTCAGTGGAAAGAAAATAGGGGTGCAGATGTAGCTCTTGTGACTTGGGAGTGTTTTACTGGAGATTTTCTGGACAGGTTCTTCCCAAGGCAGTTGAGAGAAGCTAAGGCACAAGAGTTTATGGATTTGAAGCAGGGTACAATGTCAGTCCAAGAATACAGACTTATGTTCAACTAGCTCTCCAGGTATGCTCCATACATTGTTGCCGATCAAGGGGACAAATGAGGAAGTTTTTGTTTGGGGTATCCGACCTGGTGAAGACAGAGTGCAGGAATGCTATGCTGTTAGAGGATATGAATATCTCAAGGCTTATGACTCATGCTCAGCAGGTTAAGGGAGATAAATTTACGAAAATGGCTAGGGACAACAAGAAGGCTAGAATAGAGAATTATGAATACTCTCAGCAGAAATTGGGTAGTGGAAATCGCTCACAATTTAAACAGAGGTCTACAACGCATTTCATCAGCTAGTGCTCAATTCCTCAAGTTTCGACAGGATCAGAAAGGAAGGGCATCAGGATCTAAGTCTCAAGAGAGTACTTCAGGTAAGAGAACTTACCTAACTTGTTCAAAGTGTGGTAAGAACTATCCAAGCGAGTGTCTTGAAGGCAAGGAAGGATGTTTTGGGTGTGGTTAGTCTGGCCATAGGTTGAAGGAATACCCATCTGCCAGGCAGGTGCAAGGAGGTAAAAATAATAGGGCTCAGTCTACAGCTCCAGCAGCACTAGCAGGCCACCCAACTCAGTAGGGTGCTTTATCTGGTACAGGTGGCGGTCAACGCCATAATAGGTTGTATGCTTTCCAGGCTCGCTAGGACCATGAAGATTCTCCTGATGTGGTCACCGATATGTCCAAGGGCTACATTGTCTTTTGTAACACCCTATATAACAGTAAACTTCAGTGTCTGTCCAGAAACTCTCCCAGAACCCTTCTCAATCTTTACTCCAGTTGGTGACCCAGTTTTAGCTAGATGGGTATACATAAATTACCCTATCACAGCCTCTCAGAAAGTCACCTCAGCAGATCTTGTAGAGTTAGAAATGGTAGATTTTGATATCATTCTAGGCATGGACCGGGTATATTCCTATTATACCTCAGTTGATTGTAGAACTAGGATCGTTCAGTTTCAATTTCCAAGTGAGCCAGTCTTAGAGTGGAAGGGCAGTAGCTCAGTGACGATGGGTCGATTCTTCTCTTACCTTAAGGCCAGAAAAATGATTTCCCAAGGGGATATCTATCATCTTGTTCAGGTTAAGGATTCAAACTCCAAAACCCCAACTTTTGAGTCGTCCCAGTAGTAAATGAATTTCTAGAAGTGTTTCCAGAAGATCTTCCCGAAAGGGAAATCAACTTCGGAATATAATTCCTTCTAGATACCCAGCCTATTTTGATTATTCCTTACAGAAGGGCTCTAGCCAAGCTTAAGGAATTGAAAGAGCAGTTGAAAGACCTTCTAGATAAGGGCTTCATCAAACCTAGTATCTCTTCATGGGGTGGTCTAGTGTTATTCGTGAAAAAAAAATGGTTCTATCAGAATGTGCATTGACTATCGACAGTTGAACAAAGTCACAATCAAGAATAAGTATCTTATCCCGAGGATTGATGACTTGTTCGACCAACTTCAGGGTGCTAGCTGCTTTTCTAAGATAGACCTCAGATACGACTATCATTAGCTCTGAGTTAGAGATAGTGACATTCTGAGGACAACTTTCACAACTCGGTATGGTCATTATGAATTTGTCGTTATGTCTTTTGGACTAACAAACACTAATCCAGCTTTCATGGACTTAATGAACAGGGTGTTCAAACAGTATTTGGATTTGTTCGTTATCGTCTTTATTGTTGATATCCTCATTTATTCTCAGAGTGAGAAGGAGCATGCGACTCATCTAAGATTTGTTCTGCAAACTCTCAAAGATCGCCAGCTATTCACTAAGTTCAGCAAATGTGAATTCTGGTTATAGTATGTCGCTTTCCTTGGTCATATGGCATCCAACAAAGGGATTCGAGTAGATTCTAAAAAAAATTGAGGCAGTACTATACTGGCCTAGACCCACCCCTCCAACAGATATCAAAAGTTTATTGGGTTTGACCGAGTATTACATGAGATTTGTTGAACGATTTTCATCCATAGCTTCCCCATTGACCAAGTTGACTAAGAAAAAGGTCAAGTTTCAGTGGTCAGGAGAGTGAGAAAAGTTACTCAAAACTGAAGACTAGGTTGACTACAACTCCGTTCTTGACTCTACCAGATGGTTCAGATGGTTATGTAATTTATTGTGATGCATCCAGGGTTGGCCTAGGTTGTGTGCTGATGCAGAGAGGTAAAGTCACAACTTATGCTTCTAGACAACCTAAGGTCCATGAGAAGAACTACCCGACTTATGAGCTCGAGCTTGCAGCCGTAGTATTTTCCCTAACGATTTGGAGACACTACGTGTATGGTGTTAATGTTCATGTATTCACAGATCATAAAAGCCTCCAGTATGTGTTCAACTATAAAGAGTTAAACTTTCATTAGAGGAGATGGCTTGAATTCCTCAAAGACTATGACATGAATGTGCTTTACCATCCTTGTAAGGCCAATGTAGTGGCTGATGCTGTCAGCAGGATGTCTATGGGTAGTGTAGCACATGTGGAGGAATAAAAGAAAAATCTAGCCAAAGACGTTCACCGGCTTGCTCGCTTTGGAGTTGGCTTTACAGACATGTCAGATGGTGGTGTGATAGTTTAGAACATATTAGAATCTTCATTGGTAGCAAAGATTAAGGAAAGATAGGATAGTGATCCTATATTACTTCAGTTGAAAGGTGCGGTTCATCAGCAAAAAGTTAAGGTTTTCTCTTAAGGGAGAGATGGTGTACTTCGTTACCAGGTTCGCTTATGTGTTCCTAATGTGGATGAGTTGAGGCAACAAATACTCACAGAAGCTCATAACTCCAGGTATTCCATTCACCAAGGTGTCATTAAGATGTATGTAATGTACAGGAAGTCTTTTGGTGGAACGATATGAAGAGGGACATAGCAGATTTTCTGGCTAAGTGTCCTAACTGTCAACATGTTAAGGTAGAACATAAGAAACCAGGAGGTATGACTCAAGAGATTAACGTTCCTACATGGAAGTGGTAAGTGATAAACATGGACTTCATTATTGGCTTACCTCGTACTCCCAAACAACATGACTCCATTTGGGTGATAGTGGAAAAAATTACTAAGTCCGCTCACTTCTTGGCTGTCAAGACTACAAATTCGGTGGAGGACTACACCAAACTCTACATTTATGAGATAGTCAGGTTGCATGGGTTCCCTTGTCTATCATCTCATATAGAGGTCCTCAGTTTACCTCTCATTTCTGAAAATCATTTCAGAAAAGTCTTGGTACTCAGTAAATCTCAGTATAACATTTCATCCACAGACGAATGGTCAGGCAGAGCATACCATTCAGACCTTAGAGGACATGTTTAGAGCGTGCGTGATCGATTTTAAAGAAAGTTGGGGTGATCGCCTACCCCTCATAGAGTTCGCCTATAATAATAGCTACCATTCTAGTATTCAGATTAACCCGTATGAGGCACTATATGGGCGTAGATGTAGATCTTCGATTGGTTTGTTTGAAGTAGGTGAAGCATCCTTGATTGGGCCAAATTCGGTTCATAAAGCTATGGAAAAATTTCAACTCATCAGAATAGACTAAAGATAGCCCCGAGTCTTCAGAAGTCATATGCAATTTTGAGGAGAAGGGACTTAGAGTAATAAATCGATGATTGGATTTTCCTGAAAGTGTCACCTATGATGGGGATGATGAGATTTGGCAGAAAGGAAAAGCTTAGTCCCAGATATGTAGGTCCTTACAAAATCCTGGAAAGGGTTGGTAATGTGGCTTATGAGTTAGAGCTGCCAACAGAACTAGCAGCGGTTTATCTAGTCTTTCACATCTCCTTGTTAAAGAAGTGTGTGGGTGATCCAGCATCGATAGTGCCATTAGAGAGTGTGGCTATGAATGATCTCACTTATGAAGAGGTGCCAATACAGATTCTTGACAGGTTCGTAGGTTGAGAAATAAAGAAGTCGTTTTAATGAAGGTTTTGTGGAGGAGTCAGTCCGTAGAGGAAGCTACTTGGGAAGAAGAAGCAGCCATGAAAGCCAAGTATCCTCATATCTTTCCTTTCGATTTCGTTTAAGCTTGAGGTAATAGTTCCTCTCAAGTTTCTTAGTTTACTCTTGCGTAAATTCAATCTCACTATCTTGTTCCTTTAGTTGTTTTGCATTTCAGCATATTTGCATGTTCTAGGAACTCAGTTCAGTTAGATATCAGTTTCTAGTACTTAGTGGTAGGGATTACAGCTCCTTCCCTCCATACTCAGATAGTTTAGGCTTCATTTGAGGACGAATGATCCCAATGGGGATATATTGTAACACCTCAAATCAGAATTGGACTTTGCTATAGAAAACAATAGAATTTGGTGAATCATGAAAGGAACCACGGTTCGTTGACCTGCCTGTGGTTCACACCCATCTAGAAGTGGTGGACCACGGGACCCCTCACGGGCCGTGGACCACCACACAAGCCATGGGAAGGCTCATGGAGGGAAGGTAGAACCAACCCAAGCTTAGGCCTCAGACCACGGAGCCCACCACGGACTGTGGTCTTGATGACAGACCATGGGAGGGTCCGTCGTCTTGAGCCAACAAGCCCTTAGCCCAATTGAAAAACCATATAGGCCTTCACAATTCGTGGTCCTTCAAACGGTCTGTGAATTGGTTGTGGGAGGGGGTTACCTAGAACCAGTAGACTATGAGCAGAACCACAATCCACTTAATGAGGCGTGGTCCCAACGATGGTCTGTCAATGGCTCCACGGAAGGGCCCCGTCAGCTTTTAGGTTAGGGTCGTTTTGATCTTTTCTACTTTGCATTAGGCATTTAAACTACGTCGTTTAATACCTAACCTATGTCGTTTTACTCAGTTTAAGCATGATAATCTAGTCAGGACCTAACCAAAAACCTCTATTCTCCAAAAAAATCCATCGAACTTTGAGCAAAAAGAGAAGAAAGAGTAGACCAGCCCATCAAGAACACACAACATGTTTTCTTCAGTTCTAGCCTCGAAATTGAAGGATTTCGCCGTAGATGTTGTCACCAGGTATGTGGGATTCCACTAGTGGGTTTCTTTCATCCACTAGGTCCCTAGAATTCAGTTAGTTCTTCAGATTCGCATAAACAGTTCATACCTAGGGTTTCTAAATTTTCAAGATTTATTGTAAATATCGTTCCTTTGATCCAAACAACTTGTTTCTTGATAATTTTAGTATAATTCCCTGTATAGTACCCGAACCCTAGTTTGTGTAGATTCTCTTAGTTCATGAATTGCACTTGCTAGGTCAGTTAAGCAGATAATCATGCTCCAGTTTTGAATGTTACATCATCAGTATATAATTGTTGCATTCCCAGATTCGCATGTCAGTATTTAAGCTATTCGGTATGTCAGTATTTCAGTTACATTTCAATCATATACATATTCAGTTGGGAGAAGACTTAGCACCGAGTTGGACTAGGGTTCAGCGTACCCTCATAATCCCAGAACTACGCGCCCCCATATGAGTATATGTCCTCTCTGTTGGGCATCAAATTTAATGACCATGCTAGTCATGCCTTTATACTTTGGCAAGGTATATTGGGTCCTCTCGATGGGGCATATACATCGGTCTTCACGTTTAGCTCACGTGATTTTATGTCGGTTAATAATTGCTCCCATAGTCAGGCTCTTAGTGCATTTGACGAGGTTTTCAGTATATACATTTGTATTCAGTTCAGCATGTCTTGTTCATGGTTATTACTTGGTCATTGCATTCAGATCAGATTTTTAGTATTGCTCAGTTATGCCATTTTCAACTTACTTATATTTATTCAGCTTAGCATCTATATCCTACATGCTCAGTGCATTCCAAGTACTGACGCATACTTTGTGCTACATCCTTTCATGATGTAGGTTCAGGTACTCAGCATTCACTTCGCGCTTAGATCAATTCTCAGTCCACATTTCAACAACTTCTGTGGAGAGTCCTCATACTTCGAGGACAATAGACATTCGTTTCATACTTGGTCTTTTTATTCAATTTTCAATTTTTTTTGTTAGAGTTAGCTAGGGGGAATGTCCAAGAAACTCAACTCAATTAGAGGCTTTTCAGACATAGTAGTAGAATTAGCTTGTATTGTTGAGTTTATCTTTCAACTATCACTAAACTCTTAGTATGTTTTATACATTCAGACTAGTTGGGTATTCCCCATTTTTTAGTTATTTATTGTTTAACTTCCGCATAGTACTTGTATTATTCAGTTATTCTCAGTATGCTTATGATTATGCCAGACACATGGTTAGCTTGGGGTCACTCGTGATCCTAGGTCCCATATTACGTCAAGGGGGTAGCCTCGGGGCATGACAAAATGCATACTTCTAACATTAGGAACATTTACTACTATAGCTTATAACATCATAACTCATACTATCTTTTCGGGTGAAAATACTATTCAAGTCTAAAACATACTCCCCTCTTAAATGGTATCACATGAAACAAGACTTAGAGAAGAGAGTATGAGAGTACATCTCTCTTTTAGTTTGAGCTCACAATTCATATGAATAAGAGTGCATTCTTTTGAATCTAAACACTTAATCTCACTCACGGGCTTCTCTCAAGCCCCTCTGCAGCCTCATTACTTTCTCAAGAATTTTTTTGAGAGTAACTCATCGATAAGGATCTGCGCTTTACTTTACAACTACCTTTAGTATTAGGGGTCGTCGAATGGATTTGAGAAACTCACGAGTTTGAATAAGTTCCTTATGACATATTTCTATTGCACGATTTAGAGTATGAAAAATGAAAACTTTTCTTAAATGTCTGTAGTCCCCCATTTATAGAAGTGGGACCCTCACAATTATAAATAAAATCATACTGAAATGGCTTCATAGACACCCTAAGACACTTGAACTCAGTGCTCTGATACCAAGTTTGTCACGACCTGAGCCTACACCCTAGACATGGTTGGCACTCGAGAACCATTGCTGGCCCCAAGCGAATCCTCATCCTGGCTGACTACAAGTGGAAGACTAACTCATGCATACACAAGCATCAAAGTGAAGTAAATTCTAAATCAATGGTGTAATAAATCTCAGAACCCTCTGAATATACTAAGTATGAAATATAAATTTTAAATAAAACATCTAAACTGAAAGACTCTCCAAAATTGCCTATCTATGAAGCCTCTAATGCAAAATTATGAATGTCGAGACAAAACTCATGACTCCTCAAAAGTACTACTAATAACTCATAAAACTGGAGTACTCCTAAAGCAAGAAGGTCTTACTCAAAAGCTGATGAGCGGATGAAGTGATCTCAACAGACTCTTGTTCAGGATCCTAAGTACATGTATCATCATTCAAAGATGCAGGCCGAATGACATCAGTACATTGAATGTACGAGTATCTAATATAGCTAAATATAAAATATCTGAACTGAAACTCTGATATTAATTCAACTGAAATATAATATAAAGCATGATGGAAAAATCATTTAAACTCTTATAGAAATAATGCAATAATAGCATACACTGAACTGACCGGGCTAAAAGAAATACTCAACTCAATGTAAATCATGATTAGAGATAGTAAAATTTAAAGCTTCACAAAGTACAATATAATAACTTAAAGAATATTGTATGTGAAAATACAATGAAAGTACTCTTTACTCTATTTGGGAGCTTCTCTAACCGACAATCATCACTATGAGCTACGTGATGATACAACGTCTCGCCCACGCTACCAAAATTGTCCTATACCGTGTCGGGATATAGAATGTCTCAACTAAGTGGATCAACTAAGCAATAAGGATTCATCTAAAAAGTATGATCTATACCCATGTTGGCAAGACATAATTTATTAGGATTTCGAGTTGTCTGAACTCATACCCATACTGGTGTTCAATACTTTTCCCAATAATATATATGCTCATGCTCAAATGTATAACACATACTCTTTCTCTAGTTTTGAGATAATTACTCAAACTATCCTCTTAAAAGAGGTAACTGCTCTGAAATATCTCTGAACCCATAAACTCATTTGGAAATAAAAGTTTATCTTTTCTCAATGTGATAAAATAATACATTTTGAGACTACAATGTTCTCTTATACTCTTTCTCAAATCATTTTTTTCAAACTCCTTCTCAAGACTCCTCTTTGGTTTCTCACACTCAGTTTAAAACCAAAATGTTGGCTTCAAAAGATTCTAAAAATTTATAACTCAAATAAGGGTTCATGTAGAAATATAGACATGAACAAATCAACTAAGGGATCTCAATAACAATATAGAAAAAAACTCAATAATCTGAACTCAAGAACTCAAAACGCAACGATACTACTCATCTCATTAATACTCAAAAAATAAAATAGATCAAGGATCTCAATGTATAATAATATATATAACAACTCCAAACTCTAAATGACGTAAATTTGGTGGCGTAGGAGTAAGGATTCATAGAACTTTATTTTGATAGCTCATGGTCACCTAATTCTTTATAAGCTGAGAGATATTGTCATTTGATGTTGACCTAAGTAGAATCTTAATTTGAAACCCAATCAGTAAGAAAACTTTCAACTCAGCTTTGTGTTAGAGGTTCTAGTAACCTTAATTAGGTGTAAAGATGTTGAGGTTTAGATTTATAAGGGTAAGGAAAATACTTAAAATAACTCCATTTAAAAAGTGACAGAAGTCATCTATGTAAGGCCATCTATGGTCATGCTCAGTTTTCTGGATTTCTTATGTTTGGGATTATGGACCCTTTCTATGGTCCATAAGAATTTTGACGGGTCGTCATGCTCGTCTGTAGAAAGTTTACTGAGAGTGTTTCAGGACTTGGTTTCCATGAGTCCCTTCTACGGATCGTAGATGTTTCTACGACCCGTAGGTTGTCTTATGAACTTTAGACATGAAAATCAATTTTCAAGAGCATGGTTCCACAGACCCACCTATGGTCTGTAGATACCTCTACGGGTGGTAGATGCCTTTCGTGGCACCAGATTGCAGAAAATTTGCAAGGTCTGATTTGAGGTAGAATTTTCGGGGTGTTACATTTGTGACCTTTTCATATTGTTATTTTTTTCTATTTTGTTGTTTAAATATGTTTACAAAATTGAGTAAAGTAAAAAACAATACTACTAAAGAAATGTCACTTTCTCCCGTAATGTATTTTGAAATGTTTCAATGATATCTGGTCATTTTGGTCTCAAAAAACAATTAGCTCTATGACAATGTATATTAATAATTTAAAAGAACTTATTCAATGTTTTTCAATTATAATTATTTACAAAAAAATTAATTTAGTAATATTAATTCTATTTTACAACATTGTATAGTATATTATATGAGACACATGTGCAATGCACGTGTCGTGATTATATTAAAAGTAAGAACTCCAACAATACAATAATTATAACTAAGAAATGCACTATAGGGGAGAGAGGAGAAAGCATATTTAAGAGGTGTAAATAAGAGATTTTAAGAGTGCCTTTTTTATTTTTACATATTAAAATTAATTTTAAAATCAGAAATTTTTTAAAAAAATAATAGGAAAAAAATAACTTTAATTGGAGGCCAAAGAGAAGTGTATGATCACGTTATCTATATCTAGATTTATACTATACATAGTTATATGTGTTTTTCGGATGTTGATATGACAACTTTCAATAGTGATCATAAGAAACTTTACATCCACTATTCATGGGAACTTATACTTCATCATTCTATTGATAACTATGTATTTAATTTTTTTATTTAATAATATTGACATTATTTTTAAAAATAGTGTAGTACATGGATTGATATTCAGGTGCAATGCACGTACATCAAAACTAGTACTTATATATATATATATATATATATATATATATATATATATATAGTTTGTCATTGACGATTCAGTTTTGACGAGTTTGATGGATATCAATACTGAACAAACAAATCCTTAGAGAACAGTGGTAAAAGGCTTATTAAGACTGAGATGCATATATATAGGGGCTAATCAAAGCCCTTATATGAAAATATAGTTTGTCATTGCAGATTCAAATTTGACAAGCTTGATGAATATCAATACTGAACAAACAAATCCTTAGATAACAGTAGTACAAGTCTTATTAAGACCGAGATACATACATATATAGGGGCAAATCAATGTGCTTATATGAAAAATATTTGTAACAACCTTCTGTAAATTGTATAATTGAAATTTGGATGAACAAATTAAGAAACTATTTGAGAGGTTTTAGTAAAAAATATTGCACATATAAGATCACTTATAGCATAAAAACTGTTATATTATAGATTATGGTAATTTAAATTTGTCATGATTTCGTTCTTATCTGGGTCGTAACGAAACTCATATAAGACAAGATATAGATAATACAAAATTAATTGACTTTTGTTGAATTTGGTGTTAGAATTTTTATTTCAAGATATTTTTTCAAACTAGTTTATGGGCACGTGCATTGCACATGTAGGCCCGTTTGACAATATATTTTGTTATCTAACAATAACAATTTTTTCTTTGCATATATTTTTTTATTAGAAATTTTTAGGGGTTATAAAATATAATTAAAAAGTCATCATACTACTTATCTCCCATAGATATGATAATGTTTGTCATAAGCACCGATTTTATTTTGTAAGACTTATGCACATCATCTCTAGTCTATATGAATCTTTCTCATTGTAATTGGATGAACCGTACATTTAGTGTAAGTTATTCAATATTTTTAATCAGTTAATCTGATTAATACATCTAAGCATTGTATATGTAATTAACATAGAATAACGGCTCCCGTTCTTAGAAGAAAATGATATTTCCAAGGAAAATGTGAAACTTTTAATATAGACGATAGGACAATTATTTGCACTAATGTTATCTTAAACTTTTGTATTAAAATTATGTTACTCATCAAAAAATTTCCTTTAGAAAAGTGTGTTGGAGTAATTTAAATTAATTAATTATTTTTTTCAAGATCAATTTTTTTTCTCTTAAGGATGCAATTCACTTTTGTCACGACCCAGAATGTCGTGATTGACACTCACATTAACCCTCTGGTGGGAGAACCATTACTACAACCTGACTAAGCAATTTTTAAGAAGCTAAAACATTTAAAGATACAGAAGCAGGTTTAAATGACTAAATAAATACGGAGTTACCATAAACTCTGAAGGTCTAACAAACAACTATTGCGGAAATTTAACCCCTAGAACTGAAAGTCATTGTACCAAAACTTTGTTAACCAACAAGTCTAAGAAAAAGGGGTACAACCCCAGAACTAAACATACAAAATAAGTCCAACTATATAGTCTGAGTCCGAAAAGAATGGACTAAACAATTAGAGGATCCATGGCAGCCTGAAAGAACTGGCTCACCCTCAAATCATGTCTTTGTCAATTATCCCCTAGCTAAGGTCTATTAGTAGCAGCCTGAAGATGCCCTGTACTCAACAAAGAACGAGCAAGTGCAGTATCGGTACACAAACAACAGTGTATTGGTAGGAACACACGGCTACTCCAGTAAGTGAAATACAACGAGTAATTACAACATACTAAACACACATATACAAAATGCATAATTCAACTTATCATTTCAGGAGCAACATACAAATTCCAAATATCAATGACAGGTAGACATGAATGTAATAATCACAAGTGGTCCACTCATGGATCCCATTCCCAAATTGTTAGTGTGTCGGAACGTGACACCCAATCCAATGTATATGTGTCAGAATGTGACACCCGGTCCAATATATGTGTCAGAACGTAACACACGATCCAATATATGTGTCGGAACGTGACACCCGATCCAGTCAGCACAACCACAGTCACAATCACACCAATAATGAAGCGTACTCTTAGTCATACAATCAAGTAATAGGTTCATGACATGTAATTTGTTCACACATACTCATTTTCATTAGATTTGATTAATATTTCCTTATTCACATACATGCATGTATACAATGAGGCAATTACCCGACATATATCACACAAACAAGAAATCAAACTATCACCTACCTCGAAACCAAGTCTGATTACTCCTAAGATACTTGAGCCTTCCTTATCTGGAGTCTTTCAGCTTGTTCTTGGTCTAAAACAAGCAATTTAATGCAAGGATCAATAAACAAGACCTAATTTACCCTGATAATAATCAAATTATCAATCCAAGGACAAACCCAAGATCCTAATATTCAACTAGGGCTTTTCCCACCATTAACTTTAGGCCAAAATCCTCCCCAATCATAATTACCCAAGATTCTAAGTTCTAAGAATCGAAATACGGATTAGGGTAGTAATTGTCTTACCTTTAGCACTAGAATTCGTGGGAATCTATCAAGAAACTCCCCTGGGTAGCCTCTTAGCTCTCAAGAACGAAGGTTTGCAAAAAATAATGAAATTGAGGTTTTTCCCCAAATTAATTCGCGATTGGCCCGCCACGGCGGACCCCATCCTACCACAGCGGCCCCGCCCTAGCGGTAATAATCCCGCCCTGGCAGCTTGCACGGAGATAGAAGCTCAAAATTTGAGTTTCAATCTCCAATTTCACAACACACCTTCAAACTCGGATGTTCTAAAATTACCCTTTCATGCCAAGATCAGTTTCGAGAGTTCTACTCGCCCGAGTTCAATTTCGTAAAGTCGTACAGTCCCCTTAACATCGTAGCTATCCACTCATGTGATCAAATTCATAATTAAATCCCCCACAGGAAATCAAGTCATCACCTATCTCGAAACCAAGCCTGATTACTCTATGATACTTGAGTCTTCCCTTTCCAGAGTATTTCAACTTGTTCTTCGTCTAAAACAAGCAATTTAACGCAAGGATCAATAAACAAGGCTTAATTTACCCGGATAATAATCAAGCTATCAATCCAAAGCCAAACGCAAGATACTAATATTCAACTAGGGTTTTTCCCATCATAAACTTCAAGCCAACACCCTCCCTGAATGATAATTACCCAAGATTCTAAGTTCTAAGAGTCAAAATTCGAATTAGGGGAGTAATTATATTATCTTTAGCGCTAGAATTCATGGGACTCTGTCAAGAAACTGCCCAGGGTCACCTCTTAGCTCTCAAGAACGAAGGTTTGCAGAAAATAACGAAATCGGGGTTTTTCCTTGACTTAATTCGCGACTGACCTGCCACGGCGGACCCTATCCCACCACAGCAGCTCCGACGGCTTGCACCGAGATAAAAGCTTGGAATTTGAGTTCCAAGCTCCTATTTCACAACACACCTTCAAACCTAGATGTTCTAAAACTACCCTTTCACGCCAAGATCACTTTTGGGAGTTCTACTCACCCGAATTTGATTCCGTAAAGCCATACATGCTCCTTGTCATATTGGCTATCCACTCATGTGATCAAATTCATAATTAAATCCCCCATTCATTACCAGATTTCCCTAGACCTCACCTAATTCAGATTTCGTCCAAGTCTGGCCTAGGCTAGAAATTTCCAAGTCACTACTTAAAAGTTTTCTTGCTCAAATTATTTCCCCATTGGCTTTTCCATAACGATGGGAACATGTCATTACAATAGATACCAATTTACCCATTACTCATGCCCGAGTGATAAACTAGGAAAAACTGGCTAAGGTAAGAATAGAGTAGTACATGAATCATTGAATAACTATGGATACTTGTCTCGCATGTCCTTCTCGGTTTACCAAGTAGCTTCCTCAACCGGACAATGCTTCCATTGAACTTTCACAGACTTCATCTCCTTGGTCCTCAGCTTCTGGACATCGCAATCAAGAATTCCAATTGGTTCTTCCTCATATTGAAGGTCCTTGGCCAACAAAATTGAGTTCCACTTAATGATGTAATCTCCGTCACCATGATACTTTTTCAACATGGAAAGATGAAGCATTAGATGGACCCCATATAGGCTAGGCGGCAAAGCCAACCTATAAGCCACTGGCCCTACACAGTCAAGAATCTCAAATGGCCCAATGTAGCGAGGACAAATCTTGTCCTTCTTGCTAAATCTCATCACCCCTTTGATGGGTGACACTTTTAGAAGAACTTTCTCAACAGCCTGAAATGTCATGTCCCTTACCTTACGATCTGCTTACTTTTTATGTCGACTTTGGGTTGCTAGGAGCTAAACTTGAATGCTTCCTATGTTATCCTTAGCATCATTCACTAAGTCAACCCCCAAAGGTTTCACATCTCCAGCCTCAAACCATCTCATGAGAGATCTACATCCCCTCCCATAAAGTGCATCGAACGGTGCCATATCAATGCTGAAGTGGTAAATGTTATTATAGCAGAACTCACACAAAGGCATACTTTTTAGATGAATCCTTTTCGCATAGACTAGTGGATCCACGTAGTATTTCAGGTCCTCTACCTATGGCAAAGTATAGGATGCGCTGGCAGCGAGGGAGATCATCGTATCATCACGTAGCTCTTATGTGATGGTTGTCGATTAAAGAAACTCCCACAACAGTACTTTGTATTTTATATATATCAGTTTATTTGTATTTTTACATATATCTTAGAGTTATTTGTATATTTGCATACACACAGAGTTGACATCATGTTTTAAACAACTTTTCTTAATATTGCACTTCTTTTAAACTGCTTTATATTGAAATGAGTTCAGTTATGTTGGGTTGAGTTGAGCCAGGTAAGTTCTTCAGTTCCTTTTATATTCTTTTCAAGCCTATGTTGTTTTGGCATTCCAACTCGCATACTCGTACATTCAATGTATTGATTCCAGTTGGCCTGCATCGTCTTATGATACAGATCCAGGTAACTAGGATCGGCATCCGGCACACCATTGATCCAGTTGAGCACTTCAAAGTCAGTGGTGAGCCTCCTTGCATTCCATTCCAGAGGACTCTTTTATTGCTTTTAGTTCTTTTCAGTATTTCATTTGCTAGGATGATCGGGGGTCTTGTCCCGACACCCATCTCAGTTGTTTTACAGGCTTCATAGATAGTCAGATGTTAGTTCTTTAGTCTTTTCATTGTTATTTTGCCCATGTTAAGACTTGAGTTTGCCTTAATGGCCAATTGAATGTTCTTTTATAACATTCTAGCTTTTCATATAAAAACTTATTGTTGTTGAGTTTAAGTCTTCCGCTGAGTAAGTAAGTCAGGCCAGGGGTTCGCTTGGGCCAGCAATGGTTCTCGAGTGCCAGTCCCGCCCAGGGTGTAGACTCGGGGGGTGACACCACCATAGGACTCAACTAGGGTTTTCATATGCGTAAAACAAGAAACTATAAAAGGAGAATCTTAACAATGAAAAACTTACCTTTTGCGTCACTGAAATCCGGATTCTTGGCAAGAGCAAGAGGCGGCACAAAGAGCACATAACTGTAGAAGAAAAAAGAACTGGAGTTAGGCTTTCTTTTTAAAGTTAGCATATTGTCAGTTTAACTTAGAGTCATTATTCGGTGATAATTATTCTAATATTGAAAATGATTTGGCAAGATGTTATAAGAAGTGTGTTTGACTTCTTGGAGAGTACAGACAATGGTGATAGTTGATCGTTAGAGTTGAGATACTAGAGTTAGTCTCTTAGATTATAGAGTTGTAATATAAAATTGATCTTTGAAGTTTTAGTGAAAGTTTTTGAAATCCTAATAGATGTAGGTCGTAGTTTTTCTTCCCTTGAGCAAGGAGGTTTTCCATGATAAATTTGTGTGTAGTTTATGTCATAATTACAAAGTATTTTGTTAGTATTACAAGAACCAAGTTCTTGTATTTGTTAGGTGGTAAAAATTTCTTCAGTTGAGAGGAGTTCATTCTTTGTTACTAAATTTACATAAACTATTTTTTTGATAGATCAAGAATTTCAATATGGAGAATCTATCATTGAAGAAAATACGAAACAAGTTGAAGTTCAAGAGGGATTTTACTAAGGTTAGGTGGTTTAAAGATGGTAGCTTATTAATTATAGATGTTGGATTTTTTATTTTCTTAGGAGTTGATAAAGATATATCATACAACTTGAATATGGTATATCTTTCCTGAATAACCTCAACACCTATCATGGCAGAAATATCAGCTTTAGTGAAGGGGCTTAGGTTGGCTATCCTACACAATTTAACACCTTTAGAAGTCTCCATACATTGCGAAGAGATCATCAAATATTTAAAAGATTATCATCCACCATACTACAATATATTATTTGATTGCAGACATCTAATCAAGTAATTGGGGAGCCTCTGGTGCACCATAACTATCGGGAAGAGAACAAAGTGGAAGATATCCTAGCAAGGAGGGCACTAAGTTAAAGAAGACTAGAGGGTGTTTGGATTGACTTAAAAGTTAGTCAAACCTACTTTTAAGTTAGTTTTTGACTTCTGAAAGCGTTTGGCAAATATAAAAAATAACTTAAAATAAGTTAGGAAGTGCTTAGCAAGATTAAAAAATGACTTAAAATAAGTTTTAAATGACTTAAAATGAGTCAAAAACCAAAAGTAGGTCACCCCTACTTTTTATTTTTCGACTTAAAAGTCATTTAAGTTTGACTTTTTATTTTTGATTTAAAAGCTACTTTTTTAAGTTAATCCAAACGGGCTTTAACTTTGTTTTGATATTGGCAGTTCCCCCTTTGTATGCAGTAAAGTATCTGGAAGCAGACAAAGCTGGAACTCTTTTTGTTAGGCGTATAACGCCCATTAGTAGTAATAATTTATGTAATCGATCAACCCTACCCTCCTCCCTGCATGATAGCAGTAGCTATGCTCTTCCACTCTCTTGTACTAACGCATATTCAATTATAATATACTACTATCCTTTTGAACCAAAAAAAAATAGTTCTTGTATTAACAATGAATTTTTATATGAGTTTAACTATTTAATATATTTTCGGGTGTTTCTCTGTATGAAATAATTAATATTATCCCTAGTATAAATCTCCGTACAATAACAAATGAAAATGGGATATTTGGAACTCTTTTATAATTGGCTTATCAAATATTGAAATGACCATTAACAACGGAAAACTTGGTTGTTAATTGTATTGGTGTTGAAACTATTAACATACCATAAACGAAAGTAGCTTTGATAGTTAAATTAGTATGTGTACGGAGTGAATATCCGGCCGCTAAAAAGGACATATAACCATACCTTCAACACAATTGAAATCCAGTCGATAAATTTTAACATTACGGCTTTTAAGGATTGTTAACATTTAGCGATGGGATTTCGACTTTTAACAGCCAAATTTTCCATTACTAAAGAATTCTTCCTTTGTAGTAGTGTTAGTATATGTATGTACATTATATATTAGATTATAGAGTTGTGGTGATATATATACGACAAGGGGTGATGTTATTACATTAAGAATACAACACATACATAACATATAACCATGGTTTTGCTACAAGATTATACCAAGAGAAAAATCAGTACCAACTAGTATATATTATCAGCAATGCGCATTTGGCGTCAGTTAGAATAATTGGTGAGATACATACAATCATGCAACTGAGTTGCCTCGTAACTATTTAAAGCCACTGGTGGTGTACTTGGAGCAGTGATAGCTTCGTTTTTTAATCGAAGGAATTGCCCGATAAACGCGAGGTGAATAGTAGTGATAGTGGTAGCTCTGCTGTGTCACCCAGAATCTGGTACCGGCTCTGGCTTCCAGAAAAATTGTCTCGCTTTTACCAAAGTATTTGTCAATTAGAGCAAACCCTTTTGAGCCTATTTTAGCAACATCTCTCTGTGCTTCCATTTGTTTGGTAGTAGTAATGTTAATGAAGAAACTATGTGGTGATGTTTTATGATGCAAAGCCCGATTGGAACAATGTGCTGACCAAGATTCTTGTCACGCCCCGAGCCTACACCCTGGGCGGGACCGGCACCCCGAGACCATTGTTGACCCCAAGAGAACCCTTGGCCTGGATTTCTTAACTCAGCGGAAACCAAACTCAATGAAATAACTCAATGCCATGCAAAAACATAAAACAACTTAACTAATAAAATCTGGCCCAAAAGGGCAACTTGAGTCTCAAAATAGAATATTTACATACATACATAGATAAGAGACTCAAAACTAACCGACTGATTATCCATGAAGCCTCTAAAATACTGAGATGGAAGTTGGGACAGACCCCGCAACATCCTAATAAAACAAAATTAGGAACACAAAAATATCTGAGTCCTCCGAAAAGCAAGGAGGCTCACCACTGACTCTGGAGTGCTCAGCTGGATCAACGGCATGCTGGGTGTTGATCCTGGGTACCTGCGTCTGCATCATAAGACAATGCAGGCCAACTGGCATTAGTACATGGAATGTACGAGTATGCGAGCTGGAAAGCTAAACAACCACTTAAGCTTGAAAAGAGTAAAAAGGAACTCTTACCTTGGCTCTGTACGACTTATGAGTAAAAGAACACAAATGTAAAGCAATAAGACATATGCAATACATATAAAACTTGTAAAATAATGTAAACAACTTAGTTCGTTAAGGATAAAACGATAACAAACTCAACTTTACTTATATAAAGTAATATAACTTTTGTGGGAGGTTCTTTAACCGACAACCACCACTATGAGCCCTAGTGATGATTTAACGTTTTACCTCACGTTGCCCAAGGACCATCCTATACCTTGCCGTGATATAGGACCTTACTTTACTTAGTGGATCCACTAGCTTAATCTTACATGATCATCTAAAAACAATGATACGTCAAGTCCCATGTTGGCGCATGGTTCTTATGGAGAGTTGAGTTAATATGAACTCGTGTCCCCAATTCGGTGCTCAATACTACTCCCAAAAATATTTTGGCTCATAAGTGTTTTAAACACAAAATTCTTTCTTTTAGTTTGAGATAATTGCTCAAAACTTAGCCCAAAGGCTCTTTTGGAAATCATAGTTCCTTTCTTACTTCAAATGTAAAAACATTTATAAACTTCTTTGGGAATACTTAGTTCCCTAATAACTTTTGAGAAATGGACTCAACTTTATGCTCTTGACTTAACATAGAACTCTATACTCATTACTTAACGTGAAACTCTATACTCTTTACTTAAATTGAAACTTGTGCCTTGAACAAAGTTAAAATGTTCAATAAAGACTCTTGAAAAAAACTTTAAACACTTGCTTCTTAACTTTTAAACTAGACTCTAACTTCACTTGACTTTGATCCTAACTTTCTTGAATAAAATTATGGATTCAAGAGTAATGATTTGGGTTTGGAAGGACCCCACGATGTTTAGGAATAATTTAAGACAACTAAACTTAAGAAGAATTACGAAATTAAATTCTGAAAACAGTGGAGTCCGCGTCCTGTCCGCGACGCGGAGCAGATTTTGTTCACAGAGGAAACAAGTCTGCGTTGCAGACTTGTTTCATGCAAGCTGCCCGACTTTTCTCCTTCATGTTGCCAACTCTAAACCCTCTTAACTTCAAAGGTTCCAGCAACAAACACTTGGGATCATAAACCCCTCAACATACAGTGGATTTCAACTCAAAAACACAACTGGAAACATGTACTAAACCAGCAAGAAACTTCAGCAACACAACCACAAGAATTTAACAATCACAACCCAACAACTTCAACAACACAACCAATCTTTTCTCGAAAATAAAATGAGTTTGGCGTGTGGGGGAAAGAATCAACCCAACACTATGAACTCACATACCTTAATAGGGATCACCCCCGACGAAAACCACGCCGATCTTGACAAAATCCTTGCTTCTTCTTCTCTTTCTCCTCTTCTTTCTCTCTTCTCTCCAAAACCCTAAATCTCACTTTTAAAAAGGGAAAACTGATTTAAAATCAGTCTAACACCTCAATATAACCAAAAGAATTGGCTAGGGAAAAGACCAAAATACCCTTAAAATTTTCGAACTAAACTGCCCTGTGCGACTATGCCAACTGCCCAACTTCCAAAGGGCATAACTCACTCATACGAACTCGGAATTGAGAAAACTCAGCGGCGTTGGAAAGATCATTCCAAGGGCTTTCCAGACATAACTGGAAATTCGCCTAAATCATTCTGAGCAAGGAGTTATGACTGTTTGAAGTTGACAAAAAAAAAACTCATTTTTTTCTTATACTTAACTAAATTTCCAGATTCTGACTTCTTCAAAAAATGACTAATTCCAATTATAAACTTCTTCATAGTTATTTCAAATTGCACGACGTTACAATACCTCGCCCTTGGGAACATTCGTCCTCGAATGTGGTTACTCTTACTAGGCTAAGGGCGTAACATCAACTCAAACACCCAACAAGCAACCATGCAAACAACAACAACAACAACTACATGCTCACTCTAAATTAAAGAGCACTAAGAAGGAAATTAGTACCTTGATCTGCATTTCCTCCGGATTCAAAGAGATATGGATATCTCTTCTTCATTTCCTCTTCCGCTTCCCAAGTAGCTTTCTCGACAAGTTGGTTCCTCCAAAGGACCTTGACTGATGCTACATCTTTCGTTCTCAACCTGCGAACTTGACGATCTAAAATCTAAACAGGAATTTCCTCATAAGATAAGCTATCCTTGATCCCAATATTTTCAGTAGGTATGATCAACGAAGGATCGCCTATGCTCTTCTTCAACATAGAGATGTGAAAAACCGGATGAACTGCTACTAGTTCTTGTGGTAGCTCCAACTCATAAGCTACATTGCCACCTTCTTGACTATGCGATAAGGTCCAATATACCGGGGACTAAGTTTCCCCTTCTTACCAAACCTCATAACCCCCTTCATGGGTGAAACTTTCAAATATACTCAATCATCTACTTCAAATTCTAATGCTCTTCTCCTAACATCAGTGTAGGATTTATGGCGACTCTGTGTTGTTTTCAATCTCTCTCGAATCACTTTCACCTTCTCCATAGCTTGGTGAACTAAATCTGGTCTTATCAACCCTGCTTCACCAACTTCAAACCATCCAATAGGAGATCTATATCTTCTCCCATAAAGAGCTTCATATGGAGCCATTTGGATGATAGAGTGATAATTGTTGTTGTACGCAAACTCAATGAGAGGTAGGTGATCATCCCAATTACCTTTGAAATCAATCACACAAGCTCTCAACTATCTTCTAAAGTCTGAATAGTACGTTTTGCTTGCCCACCAGTTTGAGGAGGAAAGGTAGTACTTAAGTTCACCTTTGAACCCAAGCCTTTTTGAAAAGATTTCCAGAACTGTGCAGTAAACTGTGCACCCCTATCTGAAATAATGGAGATTGGGACTCCATGAAGTCTCACCACCTCTTGAATATATAACTTGGCATAATCTTCTGCTGAATAGGTAGTTTTTACCGGTAGAAAATGGGCTGACTTTGTCATTCTGTCAATCACCCAAATAGAATCATGTTGTCTGCGAGACCTTGGCAACCCTGTGATAAAATCCATATTCATCATCTCCCACTTTCATTTAGGAAGTTCTATATTCTGAGCCAAACCACCGGGCCTTTGGTGTTCAACTTTCACTAGCTGGCAATTTGGACATTTAGTAACAAACTCTGCAATGCTTTTGTTCATGCTATTCCACCAATAAACTTCTCTCAAGTCACGATACATCTTTGTGGAACCCAGATGAATGGAATAGCTGGAGCTGTGAGCTTCCTCCATGATCATCTCTTGGAGTCCATCTATCATAGGTACACACAATCTACCTTGATATCTCAAAACATCATCTCCCCCTTGTTCAAAAGCTAATACTTTTTGCTTTTGAACATTAGCCTTCAACTCAAGCAAAATGGGATCTTGATCTTGTTTCTCCTTCACTTCTGACACTAGTGATGACTCGGCTCCGCTCAACACCGTTATTCCTCCTTCTGCGGAATCTATAAGTCTGACTCCCAGGCGTGCCAGTCTGTGCACATCTTTTGCTAACTCTCTCTTTTCTTCTTCAATATGGGCGGTGCTACCTATAGACAACCTGCTTAAAGAATCAGCAACAACATTAGCCTTACCTGGGTGGTAAAGAATACTCAGGTCATAATCCTTGAGTAATTCTAACCACATCCTCTGTCTGAGATTAAGCTCTTTTTGAGTAAGCACATATTAAAAGCTCTTGTGATCAGTAAATATATTAGCATGCACACCATACAAGTAATGACGCCATATCTTCAAAGAGAACACTACAGCAGCCACTCTAAGTCATGGGTTGGGTAGTTCTTCTCATGAACCTTAAACTGTCTGGAGGCATAAGCTATAACCTTGCCATTCTGCATTAAGACACAACCCAAACCAACTCTAGATGCATCACAATACACCACAAAACCTTGAATACCTTCTAGTAACGTCAAAACTGGAGCAGTAATCAACCTCTTTTTCAATTCCTGAAAGCTTTTCTCACAAGCTTCAGACCATTGAAATTTCACTGTCTTTTGAGTCAACTTGGTCAAAGGAGATGCAATAGATGAGAACCCCTCTACAAATCTTCTATAATAGCCAGCTAAACCCAAGAAACTCCTAATTTCAGTTGGAGATGTGGGTCTAGGCCAATTCTGCACTACGCCAATTTTTTTAGTATCAACTTTAGTTCCATCACCAGACACAATGTGGCCTAGGAATGCCACAGACTCAAGCAAAAAATCACACTTAGAGAACTTGGCTTACAAGTCTTTATCTTTCAAAGTCTGAAGAACTATTCTGAGATGGCTAGCATAATCTCATTCCTTGAATAAATTAGTATGTCATCAATGAAGACGATAACAAACATATCTAAATAAGGTTTGAAGATTCTATGCATAAGGTCCATGAATGCCGCCGGTGCATTGGTCAAACCAAAAGACATGACCAAAAACTCATAATGACCGTATCTGGTTCTGAAGGTTGTCTTTGGAATATCACATTCTCTTTCTCTTAACTAATGATAACCTAATCTGAGGGCAATTTTTGAGAAACATGAAGCACCCTGAAGTTGGTCGAAAAGATCATCAATCCGCGGAAAAGGATACTTATTCTTGATGGTAACCTTGTTCAACTGGCGGTAGTCTATACACATCCTGAGGGAACCATCTTTCTTTCTCACAAACAAGATCGGAGCACCCCAAGGTGAGACACTCGGTCAAATGAAACCCTTTTCTAGGAGATCTTTCAACTGCTCTTTTAACTCTTTCAACTCTGCTGGTGCCATTCTATATGGCGGAATAGAGATAGGATGAGTATCTGGAATGAGGTCTATGCCGAACTCTATTTCTCTCTCAGGAGAAATTTTGGGTAGATCATCAGGAAAAACTTCTGGAAACTCTCTTACTATAGGAACTGACTGAATATGAGGTATCTCAACACTAGAGTCCTTAACTCGGACTAAGTGATAGACATAACCCTTCGAAACTAATTTTCTCGCCTTGAGATATGAAATGAAACGACCATTAGGCACAACTTAACTGCTACTCCACTCTATGACTGGCTCATTCAGAAACTGAAACTTGACCACTCGAGTTCTGTAATCTATCGATGCATAACAAGCATGAAGCCAATCCATACCTAGAATGACATCGAAATCTACCATGTCTAACTCAACCAAATCAGCCACGGTGCTCTTGTGATTAATGGAAACAGGACAATCATGATAGACTCTTTCTGCTAGAATAGACTCTCCAACAGGTGTAGAAACACAAAAGGGTTCATAAAGTCTTTCAGGAAGAACCTCAAACTTATTTGCAACATAAGGAATTACAAAAGATAAACTTGCTCCTGGGTCTAGCAAAGCATACACATCAAAAGCAAAGACTTTAATCATACCAGTGACCACATTCGGAGAGTTCTCTTGCTCAAGATGACTGGTGAGGGCATAGAGGCGGTTTGCTCCTTCGCTCGTACTAGCAGTAGCTCCTCTAGGTGCCATCCTGTCTGGGGGAGCAATTGATGAAGATTGGGCTTTACTGCCCAAATTTCCACTTCCTTTCTTATTCTTAGGGCACTCCTTCATGAAGTGACATTCTTGTCCACACTTAAAACAACCTTTCTGACCATCACGACATTTACCCAGGTGGGTTCTACCACACCTAGCACATGCAGGAAACAAACTACTTCCTTATGCCACACTACCTGAAGACTGTGCTGGTGTAGCCTTGAAGTCCTTCGAATTCTGGCCATTCTGTTCCCCTCTGTATCTGGGTGTAGGTACTCTAGCAGATGATGGAGCAGGTCCCTTTTGCCTTTGTTGAAAGGATGGACGGTTTGAATTACCTTTCTGCTGCCCGGACTCACTACCGGTGTTAGCCTTCTTATTTCTGAACTCTTCTCTGTCCCTTAGCTTCTCTTCCTCAACCTGCTGCACATAAACCATAAACCTTGATATGTCCATGTCCCCAATAAGCATTGCAGGCCTACCTTCCTTACTCGACAACCGAGATAGCCCAACAACAAACAAACTCATTTTATTTCTCATGTCCGCAACCATCTCTGGAGCATAGCGGGATAGTTGTGTGAACTTCAGACTGTACTCATGAACACTCAACGACTCCTGCTTAAGTGTGAGGAATTCACGTACCTTGGCCTCTTTCAATTCTCGAGAAAAGAAATGCCCCAAGAAAGCTTCCTCAAAACGGCCCCAACTCACAGGTGGTGCATTCTCAACTCTGCCCCCTCTCCACTGGTCTAACCAAGTTCTAGCAACATCCTTTAATTGATACATAGCTAGTTCAAATCTCTCAGTATCTACCACATGCATCATATCAAAAATCTTCTTCAACTCCTCAATGAAGTTTTCTGGATCCTCAGTAGTGCTCGAACCCATGAAACTCGGAGGATTGATCCCCAAGAACTCGCGAATCCTTGAAGTGTCAACTCCTTCATGTCGAGCTCCCCTTTGCTGACCAATCTGATTAGTTACTGCTTGACTCAAAATTCTAATTGCCTCTCTGAACTCGGCATTAGAAACTTCCCCTTGATCTTGCACTCCAGGGGCATAAGGTAACTCTTGCTCATCAACATAACGTCTAGGAAGATGGCCTTTGCCAACTCTTCGTAGAGGCATGATTATCTAAAACACGCACAAGCATGAATTAGAAAGAAACTTTTTAGAGATAAACACTAACGCACAAAATGAGTGTGAAAGAAATGAGAAATCTTCCTAAATGTTGTAGCCTCCTAATTATAGATGTGGCATGCTTCACACCGATAGCTAGGACTCTACAGACACGGCTTCATAGACTCCCTAGGACTCTTAAACTCTGTGCTCTGATACCAAGTTTGTCACGCCCCGAGCCTACACCCTGGGGGGAACCGGCACCCGGAGACCATTGCTGGCCCCAAGCGAACCTTTGGCTTGGCTTTCTTAACTTAGCAGAAACCTAATTCAACAGAATAACTCAATGTTATGCAAAGACATAAAACAACTTAACTAATAAAATATGGCCCAAAAGGGCAACTCGAGTCTCAAAATAGAATATTTACATATATACATAGATGAGAGACTCAAAACTAACCGACTGACTGTCTATGAAGCCTCTAAAATACTTAGATGGATGTTGGGACAGACCCCGCAACATCCTAATAAAACAAAACTAGGAACACAAAAATATCCGAGCCCTCCGGAAGCAAGGAGGCTCACCACTGACTCTGGAGTGCTTAGCTGGATCAACGGCGTGCTGGGTGCTGATCCTGGGTACCTGCGTCTGCATCATAAGACGATGCAGGCCAAGTGGCATCAGTACATGAAATGTACGAGTATGCGAGCTGGAAAGCTAAACAACCACTTAAGCTTGAAAAGAGTAAAAGAGAACTCTTACCTTGGCTCTGTACGACTTATAAGTAAAAGAACTCAAATGTAAAGCAATAAGACATATGCAATACATACAAAACATGTAAAACAATGTAGACAACTTAGTTCGTTAAGGATAAAACGATAACAAACTCAACTTTACTTATATAAAAGTAATATAACTTTTGTGGGAGGTTCTTTAACCGACAACCACCACTATGAGCCCTAGTGATGATACAAAGTTTTACCTCATGTTGCCCAAGGACCATCCTATACATTTCCATGATATAGGACCTTACTTTACTTAGTGGATCTACTAGCTTAATCTTACGTGATCATCTAAAAAGAATGATACGTCAAGTCCCATGTTGGCGCATGGTTCTTATGGAGAGTTGAGTTAATATGAACTCGTGTCCCCAATTCGATGCTCAATACTACTCCCAAAAATACTTTGGCTCATAAGTGTTTTAAACACAAACTTCTTTCCTTTAGTTTGAGATAATTGCTCAAAACTTAGCCCAAAGGCTCTTTTGGAAATCATAGTTCCTTTCTTACTTCAAATGTAAAAACATTTATAAACTTCTTTGGGAATACTTAGTTCCCTAATAACTTTTGAGAAATGGACTCAACGTTATGCTCTTGACTTAACTTAGAACTCTATACTCTTTACTTAACGTGAAACTCTATACTCTTTACTTAAATTGAAACTTGAGCCTTGAACAAAGATAAAATGTTCAATAAAGACTCTTAAAAAAACTTTAAAGACTTGCTTCTTAACTTTTAAACTAGACTCTAACTTCACTTGACTTGGATCCTAACTTTCTTGAATTGAATTATGGATTCAAGAGTAATGATTTAGGTTTGGAAGGACCCCATGATGTTTAGGAATAATTTAGTTTAACTAAACTTAAGAAGAATTACGAAATTAAATTCTAAAACAGTGGAGTCCGCGTCCTGTCCGCGACGCGGAGCAGATTTTGTTCACAGAGGGAACAAGTCTGCAACGCAGACTTGTTTCATGCAAGCTGCCCGCCTTTTCTCCTTTATGTTGCCAACTCTAAACCCTCTTAACTTCAAAGGTTCCAACAACAAACACTTGAGATCATAAACCCCTCAACATACAGTGGATTTCAACTCAAAAACACAACTGGAAACATGTACTAAACCAGCAAGAAACTTCAGCAACACAACCACAAGAATTCAACAATCACAACCCAACAACTTCAACAACACAACCAATCTTTTCTCGGAAATAAAACGAGTTTGGCGTGTGGGGGAAAGAACCAACCCAACACTATAAACTCACATACCTTAATAGGGATCACCCCCGACGAAAACCACGCCGATCTTGACGAAATCCTTGCTTCTTCTTCTCTTTCTCCTCTTCTTTCTCTCTTCTCTCCAAAACCTTAAATCTCACTTTTAAAAAAGGGAAAACTGATTTAAAATCAGTCTAACACCTCAATATAACCAAAAGAATTGGCTAGGGAAAAGACCAAAATACCCTTAAAATTTTTGGACTAAACTGCCCTGTGCGACTGTGCCAACAGCCCAACTTCCAAAGGGCATAACTCACTCATAAGAACTCGGAATCGAACAAACTCAGCGGAGTTGGAAAGATCATTCCAAGGGCTTTCCAGACATAACTGGAAATTCGCCTAAATCATTCTGAGCAAGGAGTTATGACTGTTTGAAGTTGACAAAAAAAAACTCATTTTTTTCCCATACTTTAAATTTCCAGATTCTGACTTCTTCAAAAAATTACTAATTCCAATTATAAACTTCTTCATAGTTATTTCAAATTGCACGACGTTACAATTCTTGGGAGAGAAAAAAATAAAATTGCACTTTTGATTCTTTAATTTTAGGATAAACTGTATGAGTTCCCTTAAGAATTTGATTCAAAAAATTGATAACTTGATACTATATTTCACTTTAATATGTTTCTTTGTAATGCTTGAAAATGACAACATGTTAATTCTAGTTTTCCACGTAACATACTTAAGACCACAAGATCAAAGAATATTTTGATATACTTGACATAAATTTTAAAAAGTCTTCTTTATTATATTTGTAAGCATTGAACCGGCCCTGATTCTGTATAGTAAGACAAGTATTTGGTCTGTAGTTGAAATTAATGAGAAGAGTGTATATATTCCATTTACTAGATATATAATTGGTAACCCTTTAAGTGTACCAATAATAGATGCAGATAGAATGATGCAGCATTGGCGGTCCTCTTTTTCTTTTGGGTATAAATTCCATTTAGCCTTGATTCTTATATTGGTTTGAAGCATCTAAGTCTAGTTTACTAAAATGAAACATCTTTAAAATTGGGGTTGTTCTTTGGGAAGACTCTGATGGTTTGGAGGGTGGTCATTCACACGAATGACTCAGAATCGATTCCTTTTAATGTTTTCTGAGTTGAATCTATCGCATAGAGCTTGTCTAGTGCGGTTTACATCTCTGATATATATGGGGTTAAATAATGGGGGTTCACCCGGTGCGTGGTGGCGGAGCCACATGTAGTTAGGGGTGTCGATCGACACCCCTTTGTCAGAAAATTACATTGTGTAGCTAGAATAATTTTTTTTTATGTATATATATTGTGTAGTGACAATCCTTGCCTGCTACACGATTTTATTTCTTTATATTTTGACACCTCTTAAGCGAACTTCTAGCTTCACAACTGCTGGTGGGCCCAAAGTACTCAGGTTAAGGGTAAAGACTGTGCCAGTGGCTATAATTTATTCTATGATTTCAAAAAAAAAAAAAAAAGTTGGGCGGTTTAGCATAAGCCAAACGTTGTTTAGAAAGCAGACTAACTAATTAAACCATCTTGTGTAAGTGGCGGTTTAACAAACCCTTGCCACTTCATTGATCAATATATATAATATGTATGGAATAAGATAAAGTTTGATTTAATTTGTACAAATATTTTGGTCCAAGAAATTGGAGGATATTTTTGGAAAAATCCACCATGAATATTCTATCTTAATTATATGGAATTTCAAGATGAACTTTCTTATCTATTACACAGTTTTTTGGGACTCCGACCACAAAATGAACATTCATTGGGCGCTACATATCAGAAGAGATCTTCTTCTTCTTTTTTCCCTTTAGAGTAAATTGATAAAGTTAAGTTAGTATGTCACAATTCACCCACAAATGGACGAAGTGTCCATTTTGATTTGTGTTTTAAGGAAGGTCCTTATGATAAGTAATGCCCAAAAAGTAACCATTTTAGAGCCGGACTCGTTTTTGGATGAATATACCCATATGTAGAATCAATTGTAAATGAAAGATGTATCAAGGAAAAAATGTAAATTTTCTTGTCACTCAGATTGCCCCTAATTTCTTTAATTCGATAAATTCCATCATTCAATAATTATTGGTAATACATTTTTTTTTAAATGAAAACCAAACGCAAAAAAATCAACAACAAGGGTGAGAATTAGGCATTCCCTAATCATGTATTAATATTAGCAAAAATTTATAATCGTTACGTTGGATTTTTGTCCAAAGAACCTTAGAAAATGGATGAATACAACATCTTTATACAACCAGTTTGGTTAAATGTGATTTTTCAATAAGTTTTTGACTTTATTGGGAAAAAACAAATTATGTGTGAAGAAGGAATCTTTAGTTATGTTGTTTATCACTTGTAGGTATGGCTAGCGTGATTTATCGAGGTGATGTTAAAAGTTTGATTAATTAAATACCTGAACTGAAAATTAATCATTATTTTTTTAAAAAAAAGGAGTATTGTTTGAGATGTGTATTATTAGAAAAGACGTAGAGAGAGTTATATTCCATTGGTAACCCTGTGAGCTGTGGAAATTCCAACAATAGATGCGGAGCTAAAGGTTCTCATCTTTATTCGGTGATGTGCTCTTCTATTAACATCATGCATGAGCCAAACACTGTTTAGAAAACAAATAAATAAACCATTTTGTTTAACAAACCCTTACCACTTCATTCATCAATATATATATTCCATTCATTTCATTTTATGAGTTAGTTTGACTCGATATAGAGTTTAAGAAAGAAAAAAAAATTGAAATTTGTGGTCTAAAATAAGTAATAGATATTTGTGACTAAAAATCATTTATTCATTAAAGGTAATGAACATTCTAAAATTAAATTGTTACTTAATATAGAAATGTGGCATTCCTTTTTAACTGACTAAAAAGGAAAGTAGTCATATAAACTGAGAGAAAAGATATAGGATATATTCACGAAAACAAGTAACAACATTCAAGTTGTCTTCGAGCTGTGTAGGTTTGAGATGAAAGAGTGACGAGGGAAATGGTATAGGGAAATGGATTTAATGGGTTAGTTAGGTCGGGTATATACATTAAGTTGGGTATAGGAATTATATTGAGAAGAACTTTTAATTGGTGAAAACATATAATATGGTGTAATCATTTAAGATTTATTAAATATAAATTTATAAATGATTCAGATTATATTAAACTCATGAATATATTAGTTCAAATAAATATTATGGATTAATATAATTGGATTAACTATTTAAGTTCAATAAATATGAATTTGATTAAAGTCTATAATAGATGAGCCTAGTTTGCTAAGCTCAATGTCTTTCATCCTAGAGGCCTAGGTTGATGTCACGTATCAATGACATGGCATGTCAAGTCAAACAAACAAGTTAATAGGATTATGTCATGTGTCAAAATGAGTAGCCCAGTTCTCCAAAGCCCAATATGTTATGTCACTTAAATATGATTGATCGGAGGGAAGTCTATTTATATCACAACTCCTCTATTTAACAACTATAAATAGGTGAATGAAGAGATCAATTCTTGCAGTGTACGACTTGACATACATATGAGAATACTTGGTGGAGACTTCATTATAAGGATGGAAGAGACAATTGAAAGAAATAAGAAAACATATGTGAAATTATCGAAATCTAATCGAATTTATGAGCAACAATGGACTTATTTGAATCCGATCAAACAACAATAACCCAAACTCAAACGAAAACGAGAAAACCAAATTGAATCCACAAAGAGGGTAACTCGATGATCGATTAAGCTAGAAGAAGCTAACTATCAATTCTAAGAATTAACCACTAATTACTCACTAATTCCTTAAGGGAATTAAACTAACACTAAATTAACAACTACAATTTGAGAGCATTCAATTTCAATATTCAACATACTCTAAGTCTTCAAAATGAAAAAAAGACTGATATTTATACTAAGGAAATAGAGAAGACACTTCTTTAACAATTTTACCCTTAATGAGATAAGGGCCTTGTTTGGTTGTCTTCTTTTGTGAATACTAAGAAAATAAAGAAGACTAATATCTCTTTTTTGTTCAGTACAATAACAATTATAATAAGTCTTTTGAGCCTAATAATCTCTACTTTATCATTATTGGCATCAAAATCAAGAAAAGAACACAACCACAACTCAGCAAGGATTGGGTTCTTCGTTTTCAAGATCTAGTTAAAGATTCAAACTAGTGTACTCTTCTTTCCAGGTATGTGAGATTTCACAAATGGTTATCATGTCACCCATTGAGTCCCAAAGAAAATCTAGTTTTTCAGATAATGATTTATATAAAAATTATGGTTCTTATGAATGCATAATCTTCATCATATTTCCCAGTCTTTTCATGAACAATTTGATTACGTGATTTCATCCATAAATTCAATCCTTCTAAATAATATTTTCATGAATCCTAAGAATATAATTTTTTTCTTGACTTAAAATCATATTGTTTTAGAATGAATATCTCAAGTTATCTGCTTCATGATGTACGATGTTTTCAGATAAAGTGTCTACCAATTTAGTATCAAATATTATGTTGTATGAGTTATTTAGGTATAAGTTAAATTTAGTATATTTTAGTATTATTTAGTTTATTAGCTTACATTCATTTGGGAGAATCACTAATTAGCACCGAGCGAATTTGGGATGAAGGTTCACCCATCAGATATGATTGAGACCTTTAGTAGCAATTTCTATGTTCTAAAACTACTTATCACTGTAGGATTATAATTAAGGATCATTCGTCATACCAGGACAAACATTTTTGTAATGACTTGAAAAGTTGACTTTGGTCAACCTTCTTGGAAGTCGTGCTCAGATGAAAATTTTGACAGCTAGGTTAGCTTCGAAATATTGATTTTGGTCTAGAACGACCCTTTGTTCACTTCCCGAGACTTTAGATAGCAGTTGTGGAATCTGGCTCAAAACGATACTGGGTGTGGGACCCACTTTTCATCGAAGCAAGCTCCAAATGGAAATTCCACCTTCACCGTTGAGTCCGAAATATCATTTCCAATCAGATTCCATATAAGGTTTGTATTTTTCCGACTCCGAACGAGTCCGAAACATCGAAATTTAAGTTTGAAGGGTTGTAGAATTTTGACGCGGCGGTGACGTGGCAGAGCCACGTGACGCCACGTGGCAGAGGAGTGGGAATCTGGAAATTTCCAGAATTTAGGACGAATTTCGTCCAATTTTTTTCCTTCAACTTCAACTTGAGATTGCTCCTTCATTTTGAATCCAAATTAAGTGATTCAAAAGGCAAACTTCAAGAGAATTTCGAGGGGAATCTAGCGGTGGTCTCAGAAACGCGAGGGGAGGCTTCATTTGAGGTAAGAAATCGATTTTTAGCCACTGCCAGGGTGATTTCCGGATGGTTTTTTTGTTGAATTTTGAAATGTGAGATCTTGATCATCGTAAGTCCGTTTTGAGTCATTCTTGAGGCTAACTTGTAGAGTTTTTCGCAAGGATCGTCGTGGTATAATCTGTTTGGGTTGAAAGGGTCTCGTTTTTCCGGAAATTGGTGATCAAGGGGCTGTCCATTTTAATTGTTGTGGCTGATTTGCGGTGTTTTAGGCATCTGTTTGTGCTAAAATTTTGGGGTATTAGTTTAGTAAGGTATTTGGGACGTTTCCACGGAGTCGATTTTGAGATTCTAATTGTGGGCCCCACAATCCCGTTTTAGACCCGATTTTGGGTCCGTCTCCGAAAAATATAATTTTAGTGTCAATATATTCGTAATGACGAGGTGATTAACCTTTTGTTAGTGGGGAAGCATTTGGAGACCGTTCGGAGAGGAAAAGATCCGGTACCGTGAGTTGGAGCACGCGTGATCGGCTTTCAGGTAGGCTATGGTTTTCTCTCGTGAGATTGAGCATGTTTAGGCAATTGTTTATTGATTTGCTTGAGTATGGAGGGGTTCGGGTGTCGAGCATGCTAAATTTCTATAATTCCTGCCTTAGACCTTATTTCGGGAAAGTGTTGGATTATGACAGCATGTCTCTTGATATTATTGAATAGCCATATCTGGTGGTGTATATGATAATATTGATTTGAAGTATGTTTGGCCTTAGTCTAGGCTTAGACTAGTGTTGCCATAGACTTGCGAGATTTCGGATGTCGTTGGGCAGTAGAACTTTTTCCGACGTCGTTTCGGACGGTTAGCTCCTTGTAGACTGATATAGCAGACTTGAGTCTGATAGTCGGTAACTCAGCTTATGACCTTGTATCCATAATGCCCTGCTTTTATATCGGCTACAAATACCCGGTTAAAGTCCGTGGTCTAGCTTACTCATTATTGGATACTTCCTCGGCGATTTGGGGTATATGAGGGTCGGACTAAAAGGATTATTTATGGTAATCGGTTTGGTGATATTTCCCGCGACGGATGGTTGGATATTGATTCTTAGCTACAGTACCCGGTTAGAGTCCGTGGTCCAGCTTACTTATTCCAGGTTTAGCTACAGTACCCGGTTCGAGTCCGTGGTCCAGCTTACCTGTGATCTGGTTTCAGCTACAGTACCCGGTTAGAGTCCGTGGTCCAGCTCATTTATGTCCAGGCTTAGCTACAGTACCCGGTTCGAGTCCGTGGTCCAGCTTACCTGTGATCTGGTTTCAGCTACAGTACCCGGTTAGAGTCCGTGGTCCAGCTCATTTATGTCCAGGCTTAGCTACAGTACCCGGTTCGAGTCCGTGGTCCAGCTTACCTGTGATCTGGTTTCAGCTACAGTACCCGGTTAGAGTCCGTGGTCCAGCTCATTTATGTCCAGGCTTAGCTACAGTACCCGGTTCGAGTCCGTGGTCCAGCTTACCTGTGATCTGGTTTCAGCTACAGTACCCGGTTAGAGTCCGTGGTCCAGCTCATTTATGTCCAGGCTTAGCTACAGTACCCGGTTCGAGTCCGTGGTCCAGCTTACCTGTGATCTGGTTTCAGCTACAGTACCCGGTTAGAGTCCGTGGTCCAGCTCATTTATGTCCAGGCTTAGCTACAGTACCCGGTTCGAGTCCGTGGTCCAGCTTACCTGTGATCTGGTTTCAGCTACAGTACCCGGTTAGAGTCCGTGGTCCAGCTCATTTATGTCCAGGCTTAGCTACAGTACCCGGTTCGAGTCCGTGGTCCAGCTTACCTGTGATCTGGTTTCAGCTACAGTACCCGGTTAGAGTCCGTGGTCCAGCTCATTTATGTCCAGGCTTAGCTACAGTACCCGGTTCGAGTCCGTGGTCCAGCTTACCTGTGATCTGGTTTTAGCTACAGCACCCGGTTAGAGTCCGTGGTCCAGCTCACTTATGTCCAGGCTTAGCTACAGTACCCGGTTCGAGTCCGTGGTCCAGCTTACCTGTGATCTGATTTCAGCTACAGCACCCGGTTCGAGTCCGTGGTCCAGCCCACCCGTGCCCGACCTTTGGCTACAGCACCCGGTTCGAGTCCGTGGTCCAGCCCATATAGGTTGACTCATTAGCTATAGTACCCGGTTCGAGTCCGTGGTCCAGCTTGCACGTGGTGTATTCCCAATTCCTCACTAAAGCTTCAGTTTAGTCTTGATTACTCTCATCTGTAGGTTGAGGTTTTGGAGGTTGGAGAGATTCCGGTTAAAGTCCGGGACGTAATGAGATCTTGGAATATGATTGGGAATGGTTCAGTTACAAGTCCGGAAATTGGTAATATTGTGATAGACCTTCTAGCTCCATTATTTTACTTCAACTGTCAGTCCATCTGCCGGGCTTATGGGGGTCCGTGCAGGTGGTTTCTTTTATTGTGCACGAGCGTACCCGTCGGGTTTATGGGAGCCCGGCGGAGTTAGTTAGATTGCTTGTCTTTGTTGCCTGTACGCTCGTGTACATACCCCCCATTTACTACTCTTTGCACTTGATGTGACCCTTTATTCGCATTTCAGTTTACTTTTGCTTATCTTGCTCAGTCGGCCGATGATGCCTACTGGGTACCTGTTGTTTTGGTACTCATGCTACGCTCTGCATCTATTTCGTGATGCAGGTCCGAGCACTAGTAGCCAGCGTTGATCGATCTTGGAGTAGACTTATCTGGAGACGGGGGTGAGCACACGGCGTTTTGTACTATTTCAGTCTCCATCTGTATATATAGACTTGTCTTCTTCCTTTCGAGACAGTCCAGTCTCTGTTGTCCAGTTTTGGGACTTGTACTCATTTTGTAGTAGCTTTGTACTGGTGACTTCCAGGTTCTGGGAGGGATCTTTATTTGTTTATAGTGTTATTTTCCTACCCTTGTTTAATTTCTACCCTTAGACCCATTACTTGTTGTTTCGGGTTACGGGTTGGCTTACCTGCTGGTGGGTTATAGTAGGTGCCATCATGACTTGAGAAATCGGGTCGTGACAATTTTAGTATTTTATAGACAGTAACTTAGTGGTACCGCATTAACTCATATCAACATTTATATCCCGATAAGGTATATTGGGCATTTGATGGGGATTATACATCAAACTCCATTTTGTAGCTCACATGGTTCACTACAACAAATATGATATATAACTACGAAATTACTAGCTACGACATAAAATTCGTCATTAATTGTTCACTTTTAGTGACAAAAATTACTTTTCTTGCTTAAATGTACGAGGCAGATACTTTTAGTGACGAAACATAATAGTTCGTAGCAATGTTTTGTCAACTAAAGTTTCCCACCAAAAAATGTACTGGCGCCATTTATTGAGTACTGTCAGTCATAAATTTAAAGTTACCAATGAGACATTATTTCGTCACTAATGATGTATTTAATTTGTGACAAATTATTTTTTTCTTAAAATTAATTAATTTTTAGACACAAAATAATTTTGTCTCAAAAAATATATTGATACAATAGCGACAAATTAGAGCTTGTAGTTAAATATTCTAAGTTTTAGCTATAAAAATTTAGATTTAATTGTGACATTTATTTTCATCACTAATAATATAAACAATTGGTGACAATCATTTTATTGTCTCTAATCAACCTATGATTTAGTGACAACAAAATATTGTCACAAAGTATGTAAGGTATTAAATAGCGATGACTTAAAATTTGTAGTTGAATAATTCAACTATTTGCTACAAAAAGGTTTATAACTTTATACAAAATTTTCTTTGGCTACGATTGTTCATAATTAGAGAATTTCATAAATGGTCCCTCAACTATTGAAGTAGGTCTAAAATAGTCTCATAACTATACCTTTATCATATTTAGTCCTTTAACTATTCAAAATGTTATCAAGTTTGGACCCTTATACTTACCATTTTTAGTCCCTTGACTATACATTTACTTGTTTTAGTCCTTTAAGTATTCAAAAAATTATCATGTTTGGTTTCTTGCCTATTTTTATACAGATAGTGTAGCTTTAAATTAATAGAACTCATGTCTATGTAAAATTAAATCTTTAACCCATTTTTCAGTTGTTTCTCTTTCCCCACTACTTTTTCTTCAAATTACTCTTAAGAAAAGAATCTTACCTCAATGATTCAAAATAAAATTCACGGTAAAAGAAGATACAAGTCTTGATATTTATTCAATGGAGGATGAAATGAAATATATTATTGTCACTAATGACTTGAGAATGCTAAAATTTATTATAAAAAGAAAAATGTTATTACCCGTTAGTTGTAGAGAGAAATTTATTTATATTTAATAGAAATGAATTTCTTGCAATTATAATAAAATTAAAACAAAATTTACTCGCATAATGTGAACGACTTTATAAAAGGGAATTTATTTAATTTCTTAGAAGTTGAAATTTATAAAATAGTAGATTTTCCACCATTTAAAAGATTTTTTTATTTTAAAATATATCAATTTTATTATTCTATTCATTTGATTTTACGTAGAGAAATTGAATAATAAGATCAAATCTTTTATTTATTTTATATGAAAAATATTTTAAAAAAAATCACGCGGATTATGAACCGTTAAACACTAAAGAAGGGAACATTTTATTTTGAATTGTTGGGGTTAAGTTCTTTTCATAAGAGTAATTTGAAGAAAAAATAGCGGGGAGAGAAACAATTGAAACATGGGTGAAATATTTAATTTCACGAAGACATGAGTTTCTTTTATATAAACATAAGCTATTTCAATAAAAAAAAAATAAGGCAAAGACCAAACCTGATAAATTTTTTAATACATAAAAAAGATTAAAATCGGTAAGTGTAAAGTTAACATTTGGGATAGTTAAAAGACTACTTAATTTCGGTAAATGTATAGTTAAAAGACTATTTTAGACCTACTACAATAGTTGAGGGACCATTTATGACATTTTCTCTTCATAATTACAAGTGAAAACTGACAAAAAGAATAATACAAGTGTTTCACAAGAAGTAGATATAGTTCATTTGTTGATTGGTGCGGGGAAAAATTAAAATCAATGAGTTCGGTCGATTTTGTAAAAATAGAAAATTCAATTCATCAATTTTCTTAAATTACGCAATTATAAAATGTATCATTTGAAAAATACAATCCAGATTATAAGTACCGCGGGTGGGTATTATTCTACCACTACATCACAAATATTTGTTGGCTTAAGGCATTTTATTTTTTTATTTTTTACACTTTCATCAATAAAGAAGATAGAAAAAATAATTTCTCAAGTCTTGGTGCTTATTTTTGTGTGTGCCTATCGATTTTATTGTTGGTAACTGTAAAGACTAAGTCGATTGTAATGACCCTAAATGTCATTTTTGGAAATTTTCATAAAATGACCGTTTTACCCCTCCCGATAGTTGCCCCGAGTCCTAATTGTTGTATTTTCGAAGTTGGTTTGAAGGAAAATTGATGAAAAGTTGAGTTTTTGGAAAGTTGAGTTTTTAAGAGTTAAAGTTTGGTTAAAAGTGCTATTTCGAGTCATTTGGAGTTTCGAGACTCGAATCGGATTTCCGTCGATTCCAGCAGTTTTAGAATGTCGAAACGGGTCTATGAGAATTTACGGAGTCGAATTTGGAGTTAAAACGAAGATTTGAGGTCCTAAGTTGCAAAAATTGTGAAATTTTGATCAAGAGTTGACTTTGGTCAACAAACGAGGTTCCGGTGCTCGAAATGGAATTCCGAGGGCACCGTTGGATTCAGGGGGTGATTCTAAGTCTAGAATGAGTCTTGGTTGAATTTTTAGAGGCCCCGAGTGCGTTTCGAGTTTTTGAGCCTAAAGTTAGTTTCTTGACGCCTTATCGGATACCGGGTCAAGGAGACCTCGAATTCAAATTCCGACGATTTCATTGAGTCCGAAATGTCATTTTCAAGCTAGTAGCATATTTGGTTTGTGTTCGGGAAGTGCCAAATGAGTTTTGGGTGAGCTTTTAAGCTTCTTGGATGCTTTGACACTATTTCAGCAAATTGTGGCAACTAAAGGGTTCATTATTAGTTTTAAAGGTCGAAAAATTATTCCGAAGGTTCTGAAATTTTGAGCATGAATTATAGGACTTATCTGCAAATTTTGGTGCATTTTCGCTAACCCGAGATTGGACTTTTATCGCAAATAAGAAATAATTGTTTACCGAGTAGAAATGATATTTGACTGGGCAAACGAGCATGAAATTGAGCTCCGATTGAACGAGCAGGTCCGTATCATTATTTAAGACATTTACAAAAAAGAATCGGGTCATTTCACTATCGTATGAGGAAATTACGGCCTTTTTAGTGAAAGATTAACTGCTGTTTTTCTGGTGCATAACAGCCATGTACTGTTATAAAAATCTCAGACTGTGTTCATTTGGTATTTTGAGCATATCGGGAGTTCTAGAGATCGGAATGGAGTGATTCTTACGGGTTTCTTCTTGAATTAATATGAGGGTTAGTATTCAATCTTCAATTCGACATTTTCTCATAATTTCTTTATCTGGTTTTTTTTCCTATCCGTAAATCTCTTGGGAAAAATTGGGGTTTTATCGATTTGGACTCCCTTTTTGATGAAAAAGGTATATTTACGATCCTTATGTTATGGGTAAACTGATTTTAACATAAAATTATTGATTCATCGATTATTTTCATCATATTAACCGCGTACAATTTGGACTTTCCCGGTAAAGTTAAAGTTTGATAAATTGAGAATTTCAAGGTCGATCTTAACTCCGTTTTTGATGAAATTTCATATTTGAACTTATCTAAGCATGGGTAAGATGTTTTTCAAGAGATATTTCATTTTCGAGTCGGGGTTTCGGATCCGAATATTTTAGGCTTCTTCAAGAACGTGGATTTTCCTTCAAATTGAGTTTGTGAATTGATTTCAACTCCGTTTTCAAATTGGTTTTCACCATTAGCTTCCAAATACTTTAAGGATCATTTTACATCAAAAATTTCCAGATTTGGGTATCGTTTTCCGGTATGAGACTTTTGGACCGTTTTGCCCTTTTTCCCTAAATTTCTTGATTTTGGTGTCATTGGACTCGAATTGTGATTGTGAATAATTGTTTGAATAGATTATCGTGATCCGGATTATACTCGGAAAGGAAAGGCTCAAGTCAAGTAACTTTTGGAGTTCGTTTTAAGGCAAGTGGCTTCCAAACTTTGTAAAACTCTTAGACTACGCATGACTACTTTCCTAATTGTGTTGGGGAGTAATGGGGATTGAGGATGGGTTTTATTTGTTGATTGAAATTGTTGTAAATGAAAGATGGGGAATAAAACGAGCTAAATGTGTTATATGTGACTTGAATTTGTTGAATAAGTCATGTGATAACTGATATTGAGGGGATAGAAGAGCATGAGTAGGCTATGATTGATACAGACATTGTGGTTGAGACAGATGATGTGTAATACTATGATGTGGTCGTGATATGGTTGTGATTGAGACAGATGATGTGTAATACTATGATGTGGTCGTGATATGGTTGTGATTGAGACAGATGATGTGTAATACTATGATGTGGTCGTGATATGGTTGTGATTGAGACAGATGATGTGTAATACTATGATGTGGTCGTGATATGGTTGTGATTGAGACAGATGATGTGTAATACTATGATGTGATCGTGATATGATTGTGATTGATGACATGTGCATATTCATTATTCATCCCATGTGTGAACTATCTGTTGCATGAGTTCTGAGACACTGATATGAGGATGGATGGATATGAGACACAGTTGAGACTAGCTCCGGCTAGAGATATATGAGATGGACTAGCTCCGGCTAGCGATTTGGATGCCGATGGGATCTGGTTCCGGCGGTGATACATGGTCCATGTGTGGCCCCCATGGGTTCTGATTTGAGTATTCAGCGCGGACTGATTACGTCAACAGATGTGTATCGTAGGACAGACATGCATCACGACTACATGACATCATTATTGCATTTTGCATCGCATTTGCCTTATCTTTGTCTGTGATGTGTGGATTGTATCGGTTTACCCTTCTTATGTGGAATTTGATCTACTTGCTCTTATTTGTTGATCTGAGGTTGATGAGGATATACTGTTGGTTCTGGCTGTTGAATATGATCTGTTTAGTATAGGTTGGTTGGTTTGCTGCTAGATTGAAGTTTCGGTGGTTCGGTTGGGATTGAAAGGAGTTGTTTGTAGCTGCTAGTTTTGCTTAGTTTAGAGTTACTTGCGAGTACCTGTGGTTTTCGGTACTCACCCTTGCTTCTACACAATTGTGTAGGTTGACAGCTCTCTCTCAGATTCGGCTTAGTATTTTCTTTAGCAGATTGAGCTTCGGGACATACTCGAGAGGTAGCGGTTCATTCCAGACGTGCCCTTGAGTTATCTTTACTTTCAGTTTTGTTCTATTCGAGAACTATACTCTGAGACTTGTATATTTTTATTCAAATTCTGTATTTAGAGGTTTGTACATGTGACAACCAAATTCTGGGTAGTGTTGAGTCTTAATTAAAGTCTTCCGCTTATTTATTATCTTTTATTCTCGTATTTCTACTTCTCTATCGTTGTGGTTGGGTTAGGCTGACGTGTCCGGTGGGAAATGGACATGTGCCATCACATCCGGATTTGGGGTGTGACATCGATCTATTTGCTTCTATGTAAAAATAAATACATAATTAGTTGTGATTTTATGTACGTAGAGCAACTCTATAGAGATAATATCGGCTTACAAACTTAGACTACAAAGATGCAAAATATCTCATGGATTCTATTACCTTTTTCATCCGTGTGGAAATTGAAATAAACTAAAAAAAATGAAAGAACAAATGAAAAAAATTAGCCAACTAAGATTTTGAATATATTATGATAAAGTACTATCATTGTGGGTATCAATATTTTTTTTAATTTGGTTTACCGATCGAAGCGAACCGAGTATTAGTATTTCTTTTAATAAAGTCGAAAGTTTAATTTTATATAACTTTATAATTATACTGAATAATTTTTTAATTTTAAAATAGTGTATAGACTTGTATATATATATATGTATAATAGTGTATAAAAGGTGCCTATATACACTTTTATATTGTTGTACATAATTAAACAACACATATACAAATCAATTGTAGATAATTTTTAAATAATGTACCTGCACTTTATAAGTGTGTATAAGCATTGATTATATACAATTATAATATAGGACACCTTTCAATTATCACGAGTGTTGACACCCAATTTTGATCATATGCAATTCATATTAATTATCGAGCTTCTTCAATTTGAAATCATTATTTTTGAAAATTTCAAAAATATTTTAAATCTATTCTCTAAATAGTTTTGTTAGTTTTCGAAAATAATTACATAACCGAAAACTAACAATACTATTTAGAGAATACATTTAATATATATATAAATTGTGTTTACCACGAATATGTATTTACTTTCCTCTAAATTAGTTAACTTTATATTTATGTATAATTATTAATTAACTTATGTCTTAACAACTATTTTGTCTTGTTTAAATTTAGAACCTCAAATAATTAATTGATAATTACTTGTCTTATTTCAACTTCAATCGAATTTATCAAATTGATTCGATTTGGCAATATTTAAATTCAATTGACTAAATTCCTAATACAACATGCCACTCAATTCGACTAAGTTTACAATCGTTTGGCCATATTTTAAATACTTTATTCTAAAACCCTCATATCCTCATATATCTAGAGTCAATTAGGTCATTATGTAGATTATTATATTTGATTTAATATATTGTGTAGACACGTAAATTTTTACCAAACATAAGTTTTACACACACAAAAAGGACAATAACAAAAACCAAAAAAAATAATAATATACACACAAAGCGACAACAACATGCGGAAAAAAAATACACACTCACACCAAAAGAAGATTTGTGAACGTCTTAATCAAGCGTCGATCAAGATTTTGCAGTTCTTATTTCTTCATTTGTGGTACTCAACTTCACCTTATCTCTTAATTTATTTATGGAAATTGATGTATTTATGTGATAAGTTTTTCTATAGTTTTGTTTTATTTATAATTTGATTGAAATGAAGATTGGGTTAAAGTGTTATATCTCTATTTAATGAATGAAGACCTATATAACGTAAGAATTTTTGTTGTTGTTGTTGTTGTTGTTATTGTTGTTTAATTTTGTCATGCCTAAGACACTATTTTTATGACATTGTTGTAGCTTAATGTTCATGTCAATTGACTATTTTAATTTACATACTTTTAAATAAATGTGATTACCTAATGAACAAACAAATGGGTTATGTTGTTAAACGTGAATTTATTCCATTTTGAATTAGTTGAATCCTTTGATATGAGGATTAATTTATTTAAAAATATTATCAATTAATATAATAATGGAATGAAAGATCATTTCTTTAAAATTCACAAAAATAAGAGTAATTACTTTTAATACTAGGTGAGTTTTAGGCACGTTAGAAATATTTGTTTCAAGTAAGAGACTTTTATTCATTGCCTTAACAGTATGATCAGTTCTTGGCTTTTGTATTCACCTGCCACATTCATGAGTTATTTTAGGGCTTTTGTATTTTGCGAATGATAATTACATTGTTGATAACATGCACCTAATTAACTGACATAACATTTCAATTTTTAGTTAAATGAGCTAGATAAAAAAGATTTGGACTTACAAGTATTTATTTGTCGACTTTATGAAAAAAGAGCCTTTTAATTGCTTCATTTGTGTCATTTCTTAGTCACATTAATTTGTTTGATAAATTGATGGCCTTTTTCTATTATGTTCTAAATTAAAGATTTGCTTGAGTTTTATTTCTAGATCTCTCTTCTTTTTTTTTTTGCAACAAAATGGATGAGGATATAAATTCTAGTTATATGTAGTTTCTCCTTTAATTCACGCATATTTGATTCTAATGTGAGAATTCCTACATAGATTACATTATATTTTAATAGTTAATAGTTTTCATGAATGATAGAGTTTATGTTGCCATGTAGAGTAGTTTGTGATGATATACTCCATAAACTTTCACTTATGTTAAACTTAATGATAAAATTTATATTGTAAATTGGAAAGTACAAATATATATATATATATATGGAATTGTAATACCAAGGACAATCCATCCAATAAGTCTTATAAAAGTGGGCATTAGAACATATGAAAGACAAAATTGAGTTACATATTTTACTTTTGACTCTAGTATAAATATCTCAATTTAAATCTTTATTTTATTGTCTCTCTCTTTATACAAGTATAAAGGGTGAGAATTGAATCAAGATTAATTGCAAGCTATGTGTTACCACATTATTGATATTTTGAAAAGAATTTTTACTTATATGTCTTTGTTTAGGAGTAATATTTAGTATATTTTTTGTTTGATTTTCTAGTCATTGGAAATATTTTAGGAGTTTGTAATGAGATATTATTAATTTAGTATAATTTTAGTTGTTTTTATTATATGATCATGGGTGAATTTTATGACAAATATTTTTTTCATGAATTAAACTAATTCATCACAAGTTGATTACATTCAGTGACACAAAATGTATTGTACTAGTACCCTTTTTTATTGAATATGAATTATTTTTTTGTGACAATTATAATTGTCACTACTTATGATAATATTTAGTGACAGTGTATGTCGTCGGTAAAAGCAACACTTTTAGTGACAAAATGATATATTTAATCACAAAATTATTAACCTTTTTTATAATAATAAATTTGTCCCAAATTTATACATTTAAGGACAAAATAGTTTTTGTATATAAAAAATAGTCACTAGTGACGATATTATATTTTTTCAACTACGAAATACATATAGCTTTAGAGACATTTGATGGCGTCACTGATTGAACAAAATAATTAGTGATGATTTAATTTTGTCACTAATAATAATATTTTTAGTGACAAAACATACTATTAACTACAAAAAAGTTACAAATGTTTATGCATTTTGGGACAATTTTTCTTTTTTGTAGTTAATATAATATTTTTAGTGACGAAGCACTAAATCATCTTTGTATACTTTTAGTGACACACGTTTAGTGACGACTGATTAGCGAAATTTTTTTCGTCACACGAGTTTTAGTGATGAAATATGATTTATAGATGACGAAATTATTCGTCCCTGATAATAAAATTTGTTGTAGTGATTATATGTATGTTAATAGTATATCCCACAGTTCACTCTTACATGTTTCATGCTCTTGTCTGTTATTTCAGTTGCATGTTTTACCACTTGGTCATTGCATTATCTCATGTTATTCAGTAGAACATTTGAAATTCAACATATCTATTTATTATGTTTATCATCCATATCCTACATACTCAGTACCTTCAAAGTATTGATAGCATACTCTCACGCTATATTGTTTGATAATATAGATTCATACGTTCAGCACTCAGACTGTGGTTAGTACGACTTCAGATCAGCTTAGTAGCATTATTTGGTGAGTCATCATCTATAGAGGACAACCTTTATATTCCATTCAATTGTATTATTTTAGTTTTCAGGCAGTTAGAGTTAGCTAGGGTCTTGTACTAACAATTCATCTTAATAGAGGCTTTCAAACGGTCATATTAGCTTCAACTTATGTTTATTCAGAAACTTGATGTTTTGAGTTTATTAAACCCATTTCAGATTTAGCTTCCAGATCCGTATTTCAATTCTATGTATGTATTTCTTAGTGTCATGCCAGTCCATGTGTTAGTTTGGGATTACTTATAACTCTAAGCACCGTATTACGACTAGGGGGTAGTCTTGGGTCATAACAGATGACCTTCCGACAGCTCCATCCAGGTGGAGCATGTTAGGACGCACGTCTATTAGCCGTTAATGAATGTTAGAGAAGATGAGAGAGAATATAATTTTTAATTAATCTTTTCTAGCCACAGTGGTTTGTCGCCAGAACGTGTTTTACTAGTTGGCTTTGTGCAAAACACCTATCCGATATGTGAGTGAAGTTGGTTCTCATAAAGGTATTCGTCATTCATCAAAACATAAAATATACAAGGATGGTAGTCTAAGCATAGACGTCTCAGCCTAGAGATTTTTATGTAATGTAGTTTGACTTATTACAAAGTTTAAAAAATATGAAAAGATTTTTGCTATGTTTTCAAAACTACATTTACAAGAGTGTACATTTGTAGACTTGTTGTCAAATAAATGATACCCAACATTGATAAAATAATATTAATAGTGTCGTTAAATATTTTTCAAATAAGAAAATGTTTCATTTTTGTAAATTTGACCAAAAAGAATAATAAAGAATACTATCCATAAAACTTTGTTGAAGATCACTCCTACTATTATATGTTGGGAATTATGGAAGCAATGGTGTTCGTGCAAATATGGAGGTCAAGATATTTCCTGCACAACAGGATGAGTTATTAGGTTTTTTGGAATATCAAATTTGTTTTGGCAAAAACAGCTGGAAATTTGCAAAACATCAATCACTGGCCATCTTTTTGTTACACAGTGGAGAAACTTAGACCATATCAGAGATGGAAGCAAGTCATATGGAGTTCTCTGCTATTTGCATTGGGGAATTGTAAAAGATAGTCAGGGAGACTTGATCATGGCTTTCTCGATTTTTGTCAACTGTAATAATAGTAACATGGCTGAGTTTAGTGTAAAATGGTGCTATCAACATGGGTACACTGATTTTATTTTTGAACTTTATTCAATGATCATAGACAAAATGCTAATCAACAACTCGGGCACAAATCTGAAGCTAAAACAAGTTATTGATATTATTAACATCATCAAGAACAGAGTTGGAATTCAAGTGAGTCATTGTTTTGGAGAAGGGAACCAACTTGCTGACTACCTTGCCAAAATGACTTCTTTCTCTACCCAAAGCCTACTCACTCAGGTATTATGATTATATAATACTTGATTCCAATGTTATGAAATTTGCTCGAATTTTATGTGTATTTAATTTTGACTCAATAACAATGAAATATTTCCTATTTATTCTATTATACATTATTTTTCACCATGTGCCATATGATGTTATCAATTAAGTACCTTTTGTGTCCGACCAAAATCAACTAAATATCTGAGAGAATTATTCTAATAGTTTGTGTTGTGACCCTACAAGCTGACTTGGAGGACACATCAGCAGCCACCGTGTAGACACACACTCAGCAGGAGAGTACGGTTTTGAAAAGAAGTAAGCGCGTGAGAAACCCTTCAACAAGGTTAACTGGTTTCAGAGTGAGAACGGGGTGACGAGAACGTGTACAAGGGGAAAAAAAGTGCAGTTCGTGAAGTGCCAAATTTGATAAATAGCAAACGTAGGCATCTGTATTAGTTAGGCAATTGTAATTTCAGTCTGGATATCTCATCTCTCTGTTTCTCTGTTTTCTCATCTCCTTCCTTCTTTCCTTGTTACTGTTTCATTGATATTTCTTTTCCAATCTTGTATTTCAATTAATGTTATAATACAATCCACCTTTATTTGTGAATTGTTTTCTCTAGTTTGTTGCATTGGTGCTTCCATCCAGAGGTCACTCATGGAGGAGTACAAAATACTCAAGGCTCGTAAGGATGATTTGATTAAGGAAATGAAGGATTCCTTCTCTAAGGAACTCACTGAGATCCGAAATATACTGTTGGAGATGGTTGCCACCAAAGTTCCAATGGGGACTATTAGAGTCCATCATTAACTAGAATTCGATTATTGTAGCTTATTCATTGTAACAAAGGGATTACTCTTCCTTTAGAATACGTAGTAGATAAGGATTCTTATATTAATCATAAACATGTACAAAGTCTATAAATAAAAGGTACAAACGGCAGAACAATCAATCTGCTCTTATTTTCTCAAACTCCTCTTGTTCTTAATCTTATTATGGTATCAGATCTGCCCATCGGTCCTATGACCACTTCTCAAAATTCTGGAAATCTATTGTCACTTGCAAAACAACCCACCACTTCCTCCATTATTCAACTACCAAACCTTTCTCTCAAACTTGACAGAAATAATTATTCTCTTTGGAAAGAAAATACCTTGGACATACTCAAAGCCTTTTCTCGACTATTCTCCTACAAAAACTATTACTGTCACCCCAACTTCAATCACTACTGCTACAGAATCCTCTACCATCCAAGCACAACCAGAAATCACTTCTAACCCTGCTTATGAGGAATGGCGACGCAGCGATCTTCTTATTCTCGTTTGGCTTCGTCAAATAATTTTTGATCACCTTCTTGGTCACTTAACTCGAGCCTCCTCTTCCTATGATGCTTGGACCAAAATTGAGCAGATGTTTCAATCAAAAACGTGTGCTCGAGTCATGCAATTAAAATCTCAACTTCAAAATCTTTCTAAAGGCAATCTCTCTATCCTAGAGTACTTTGAGAAGAAACGCGCAATTGTCGATTGTTTAGCAGAAAGCTTGTACTTTGTACAAGATGATGACTTCATCTCATTCATTCTTAATGGACTTGATTCTTCGTTTGGAATTTTCAAGGCTACGCTTAATATGCGTTTTGGTACTATCACTCCTGAAGAACTGTTTGGCTTTCTTCTTCAAGAAGAAGAACGCTTAGCCGAAGAACTTCGTTCTACCACTATTAATACTCAATTTGGCGCTGCTCCTTCTCATGCACTGTTAACAAACAATTCATCCTTTCTTCACCCCGCTCCACCCCTTAACGTAAACCAATCATCCGTTCTTGGCCCTCCCCCACTCTCTAATTACCTTGCTCATAATTCTCATAATCACGCTCAATATATGGTACCTCAACAATATTCACATTCCTCTCGATCCAATAATCGCTAGTCTAAACGACATGTGCAATGTCAAATAAGTGGTAAAAATAATCATAATGCTCGTAATTTCTATAATCACTCCAATGAAAAAGATTTTCCACCAGCAAGGCAAACACTGTCACGATCAATTCCCAAACATGCACATTTTGCTTCTCCTTCAGCTATTGTTGATCCTGCGGCCTGGTACTTTGATTCGGGTGCTACACATCATGTGACCTCAAATATGGCTAATCTCTCCTTACAAACTTACACCGACAATAATGGTTTAGCAGTTGGTAATGGTATGAAAATTCTTATTTCGCATACTAGCTCATCAATTTTGTCTACACACACACAACCCATTCATCTTAATAATATTTTCCATGCCCCACAAATTTCCAAGAATTTACTTAGTGTTGCTAAATTAACTCGTGATAACAATGTCTACATGGAATTTCATCATTATGTTTGTTATGTGAAGGATTTGCAGGGCATGAAACTGCTTTGAGGAACACTTGATGATGACCTTTATCGTCTTCAACCTCCTTCGCCTCATTCGATCTTCCCCACCTTCAGTATTTCTTGGTGAATGCACTTCTCTTATTGGTTGGCACCGTCGACTAGCTCATCCAAATGAAGCTCTACTTCAGCGGCTTGAGTCTAACTTTAGGCTACCTATTTCTAGTTCTGAATTTCCTACTGTTTACGAACCTCGTCAACTAGGAAAGAGTAGACACTTACCCTTTTCTCATTCTCATGTTTCTAGCACTAGTCCTTTTCAATTAATTTATTCCGATGTTTGGGGACCTTCACCCGTTTCTTCTATTAATGGATCTTCCTACTTTGTTTTATTCATTGATGATTGCACCAAATTTATTTGGATATATTTCATGTCACATAAATCACAAGTCTTTCCACTTTTCACTCAATTTAAGGCTTTAATTGGAACGCAGTTTGGAACTTAAATAAAATCAGTCCAAACTGATTAGGGAGGTGAGTACAGAAATATATCATCCTTTTTACAAAATCATGGTATTCATCATCGTATCTCTTGTCCTTATACACCTCAATAAAATGGTGCATCGGAACACCGAAATCGAATTATAATTGAAAAAGGACTCGCTCTTCTTTCTCATGCTTCTCTTCCTTTCCAATTTGTGGAGCATGCTTTTTACACTGCTACATACTTATCCAATATTACCATATCTTCTTCTTTGTCTTACAAATCGCCATATCAATTACTTTACAAAAGTTCTCCTGATTATGGTTTTCTTAAAAATTTTGGTTGCCTTTGTTATCCTTTCTTCGACCCTACAATCAACATAAAGTTGATTTTCGATCTCTTCCTTGTGTCTTTACTGGGTATAGTTCTCATCACAAAGGTTACCTCTGTTATCATGTTGCATCCTCTCGAATATATATTACTCGCCACGCTGTATTTGATGAAAATACTTTCCCTTATTCCTCCATGTTGCCGATCCCAAAATCCTCTTGTCCCTCGTCACATTCTAGTAACACATATTTCTCTTTACTCGATCAAGCTTCTCAACAAGTGCATTCACATTCTCCTACACACTCTATCGCTCCAAGGTCATTATCAAATATTCCAGTTGCATTATCTATCCATTCATCTGAGCAACCTAATCATACAAACGTTCCCTCTACTGTACCCCCCTCCGGCTCCTCCACAAATCGAGCATGTACCATCCACTGACCCACCTGAGCATCTACCACCATCTACTGATTCCTCTTACCCGACCACAACTCCTTCCTATATCCCCCCTCGGACACCTCTTGCCATCATATGGTTGTTTGAAGTAAAACCAATTCCCTAAAACCAAAAGCTATTATAACATTTCGCCATTCTCTACCTCCTGATCCCTATCACATTCCAGAACCTACAACTTATCATCAAGCCTCCAAATTTCCTGAGTGGCACCATGATATGCAGACAAATTTTTTAGCTCTTATGCAAAATAAGACATGGACATTAGTTCCACCACCGTCTAACTGTAACATTGTTGGTTGTAAATGGGTCTATAGGATTAAGAGTAAAATCGATGGATCAATTGAACGTCACAAAGCTTGTCTTGTAGCTAAAGGTTTTCACCAAGAGGAGGGTGTTGATTACTTTGATACTTTTAGTCCCGCCGTTAAGCCCTCAACTGTTCAACTAATCTTGTCTTTGGCTGTGACAAACAAGTGGTTTGTTCGGCAACTTGACATCAACAATGCGTTCTTAAATGGTGATCTCTCTGAGCAAGTGTTTATGGAGCAACCGAAAGGATTCATTGATCCTCATCGGCCACATTTTGTATGCAAATTGAACAAGGCCTTTATATGGCCTCAAACAAGCACCATGTGCTTGGTTCAATAAGTTAAAGGTTTTTCTCCTCGGCATTGGCTTCTGCTCTTGTTTATCTGACTCTTCTCTTTTTGTGCAGCAAGCTTCTAAGCATACAACATATGTTCTTGTCTATGTAGATGACCTTATTATAACTGGTAGTGATAGTGATTTCATCACTACATTTATTCACACTCTTGATCAGTAATTCTCTCTCAAAGATCTTGGTTCCTTAAATTATTTTCTTGGTATTGAAGTCTCTCCAACATCAAATGTGATCATATTATCTCAAGGCAGGTATATTCGTGACTTACTTCGTTGAACAAACATGGCTGATGCTAAGCCTATTTCTAGTCCGACTGAACCTGGATCACGACTTATTCTTTCTAGTGATCCTTTGCCTGATGCTCATTTATATTGTAGTGTCGTTGGTGCTCTTCAATATGTTACCATCACTAGGCTAGAAATATCCTACGCAGTCAATCAATTATGCCAATTTATGCAATCATCCACTATTGCTCATTGGTCAGCTGACAAATGCATACTTTGATATCTAAAAGGATCCATTCATGATGGCCTCTTACTACGACCTATGCCTGATTTTTGTCTTATGGCCTTTTCAGATGCTGGTTGGATCTCAGATCTTGATGATAGTCACTCCCAACACGGCTTTGCACTATTCTATGGAGGTAACTTAATCAGTTGGTCTTCGCAAAAACAAAAGGTTGTCACCCGCTCAAGTACTGACACAGAGTATCGTTCTTTAGCCTTTGCAACTACTGAATTAATCTGGATCCAACAACTTATCAGTGAACTACATGCTCCTCTCACTACACCTCCCATAGTCCTTTCTGATAATCTTAGTGCACAATTTTTATCTCGGAATCTTGTCATTCATCAACGATCAAAGCATATTCGTCTTGATTATCACTTTATCCGAGAGATGGTTGAAGATCAATCTTTAGTGATTTGCTATGTTTCATCTCAAAATCAGATTGCAGTTATCTTTACCAAAGCTGTTGGCACAAGTTGGTTCCTCAATCTTTAATCCAAGCTCATGGTTTGCTCCAGAACATGATCTTGCAGGGGCTATTAGAGTCCATCATCAACTAGAATTTGATTATTGTAGCTTATTCATTGTAACAAAAGGATTACTTTTCCTTTAAAATACGTAGTAGATAAAAATTCTTATATTAATCATAAACATGTACAAAGTCAATAAATAAAGGTACAAACGGCAGAACAATCAATCTGCTCTTATTTTCTCAAACTCCTCTTGTTCTTAATCTTATTAGGGACACACCGTCATGAACCAACCATGGAGATAACTCGACAGGAACTTCTACCAGCAACCACCATACCCAGGCACAAACCTGCTTCAGTGTAATTGGGTTGATTTCGTGGTGACAACTCGGAGGCTTGGATATTCCAAGCGGAACGATACTTTGATTTTTATATAATTGAGGAAGATCAGAGGCTGACCATGGCGTCATTTTTTCTCGATGACGAAGCACTGGAATGGTACAGATGGTTGTTTAGGAACAAGCAATTAGTTGATTGGCCACATTTTGCTGAAAAGGTGCGAATCCAGTTCAAACAGACGGGTTTGGAGTCGGCGGAGGGAAGATTGGCAAAACTCCGACAAGTTACCACAGTCTCAGATCTGCAGGGACGGTTTGAAGCCATCGCGAATGAGACTGATGATATTTCTGATAGGCTTATGCTTCTCCACTTTATATCTGGACTGAGAGAGGACATCAAAAACTCAGTATTGATGTCCCCTCCAATCACTCCCTCCAATTATGTATCCTCTGAAAAAGAAAAAAAATCAGCAAACATACTCACAGACCCACGGAAAAAGGAAAAAAAGCAACTCACACAACACTAAAATACTACCTAGATAGATACGGGAAGAAAACAATTCATATTATATATATATATATATATATATTCTATTTACTAACAAAGGTTGAGTCGAGGTTCATCTTCGTGTTTCCTTATTAGAATAGTTTCCTTTTCGTGAATTGAATTTTCGCAGGAGGTACCATTTAATTTTTATTGTATATTTTGATTTTTATGATTATATAATACTTGATTCCAATGTTATGAAATTTGCTCGAATTTTATTTGTGTTTAATTTTGACACAATAATATTGAAATATTTCCTATTTATTCTTTTATGCATTATTTTTCATCTTGTACCATATGATGTTATCAATTAAGTACCTCTTATGTCCAACCAAAATCAACTAAATGTTTGAGAGAATTATTCTAATAGTTTGTTTAGTCAACTTTATCTAATATTAAAAAATATTTATTTTAGAAAAATTAAGAGATGCAGAGTTACAAATTTTTACTTTTTATTTTTATTGTCTTTTTTCATAACTTGTAAGTATACTAAAAATGTAAGTGCATCTACATTGAATTTGAGTATGAAAAAAAAACTCTTTGTTTGTTTAAGATTTTGAATTTTATTATGTAAATAGTATTCATGAATAGAAACAGTAAAAAGTAACTTAATCATTAATAATCCATTTAAGTTTCTAGCAATAGGTAAATATTAGGATATACGACCTGTTAAAAATATTTATTTCGATTAAGAATGTGGCCACACATCTTTTTCTTGAAATATTAAGATAAACTCAAGGATGCAGTGACACACCTTGTTCAAAAATATAATTAACTTTCATTAATTTAAAGTAGAGACTTATAGACAAAAAATTATTTAGTGTGATGCAAAGAAGATAGTTATGTCTCTAAATGTCAAGATCAAGAATGCGGTTACGTATCTAGGTCGAGACCAAATAAAAGTTCAACAAATAAAAAATGCGACCAAATCATGACCTATAAAAATATATATCCAAAAGATCGTTAAAATAAGTATAAGTTAATAAAAGTGACTGTGCTAGAACCACGGGACTCGAGGGGTGCCTAATACCTTCCACTCAGACAACAGAATTCCTTACCCGAATTTCTAGTTCACAGACCAAATAATGAGTCATTTCCTTTTGATTAGAGATTAAAGAAAATGTGACTTGAAACACCATAACTCAATTCCAAGTGGCGACTCTGAAAAATAAAAATAATTTCTAATCAATACCGTCACTTAAATTGGGAAAACCTTTTTGGCGTGCGAAAAAGAGGTGTGATAGAAGCCATCTATGGTCCGTACAAAAGTCCACGGGTCGTAGACCCTCTCATAGGAACATGCTGAGTTTTCTGGATTTCTTAAGTTTGGGATTGTGGACCCTTTCTACAGTCCCTAAGAATTTTGACGGGTCGTCATGCTCGTCCGTAAAAAGTTTACTGGGAGTGTTATCAAACTTGATTTCCACAAGGCCCTTCTACGGATCGTAAATGTTTCTACGACCCGTAGGTTGTCTTGTGAACTTTAGACCTGAGAACCAATTTTCAAGAGCATGGTTCCACAGACCCACCTACGGCCCCCCGTAGATACCTCTACGGGTGGTAGATGCCTTTCGGGGCACCAGACTGCAGAAAATTTGCAAGGTCTGATTCAAGGTAGAATTTTCGGGGTGTTATATTGGTGACCTTTTTATATTGATATTTTTTTCTATTTTGTTGTTTAAATATGTTTACAAAATTGAGTAAAGTAAAAAACAATACTACTAAAGAAATATCACTTTCTCCCATATTTAAAATTTAAATGTATTTTGAAATGTTTCAATAATATCTGGTCATTTTGGTCTCAAAAACAATTAGCTCTATGACAATGTGTATTAATCATTTAAAAGCACTTATCCAATGTTTTTTCAATTATAATTATTTACTAAAATAATTTATTTAGTAATATTAATTCTATTTTACAACATCGTATAGTATATTATATGATACACATGTGCAACGCATGTGCCATGATTATATTAAAAGTAAGAACTCCAACAATACAATAATATATTATAACTAAGTAATGCACTATAGGGAAGGGAGGAGAAAGCATACTTAAGAGGTGTAAATAAGAGATTTTAAGAGTGACTTTTTTATTTTTACATATTACAATTAAATTTTTTTTAAACAAATAGGAAAAAAATAAATTTAATTGGAGGTCAAAGAGAAATGTCTGATCACCTTATCTATAGCTAGATTTATATTATAAATAGTTATATGTATTTTTTGGATGTTGATATGACAACTTTTAGTAGTAATCATAAGAAAGTTTACATCCACTATTCATAGGAACTTATACTTCATCATTCTATTGATAACTATTTATTTAATTTTTTTATTTAATAATATTGACATTATTTTTAAAAATAGTGTAGTACATGGATTAATATTGATGTGCAACACACGTGCATCAAAACTAGTTTGATGGATATCAATACTGAACAAACAAATCCTTAGAGAACAGTGGTAAAAGGCTTATTAAGACTGAAATACATATATGTATAGGGGCAAATCAAAGAGCTTAAATGAAAATATAGTTTGTCATTGCAAATTCAATTTTGACAAGCTTGATGAATATCAATACTGAACAAACAAATCCTTAGATAACAGTAGTAAAAGTCTTATTAAGAGCGAGATACATACATATACAGGGGTAAATCAAAGCGCTTATATGAAAAATATTTGTAACAACCTTCTGTAAATTGTAAATTTGAAATTTGGATGAACAAATTAAGAAACTATTTGAGGGGTTTTAGTAAAAAACAATGCACATATAAGATCACTTATAGCATAAAAAATGTTATATTATAGATTGTGGTAATGTAAATGTGTCATGATTTCGTTCTTATTTGGGTCGTAACTAAACTCATATAAGACAATATATAGATAATACAAAATTAGTTGACTTTTGTTGAATTTGGTGTTAGATTTTTAATTTCAAGATTTTTTTTCAAACTAGTTTCTGGGCACGTGCGTTGCACGTGTAGGCCTGTTTGACAATATATTTTGCTATCTAAAAATAACAATTTTTTCCTTGCATAAATTTTTTATTAGAAATTTCTAGGGGTTATAAAATATAATTAAAAAGTCATCATACTACTTATCTCCCTAAAATAAGATAATGTTTGTCATAAGCATCGATTTTCTTTTTTTAAGACTTATGCACATCATGTTTAGTGTATATGAATCTTTCTCATTGTAATTGGATGAACCGTACATGTAGTGTAAATTATTCAATATTTTTAATTAGTTAATCTGATTAATACATCTAAGAATTGGATATGTAATTAAGATAGAATAAACGCTTCCGTTCTTAGAAGAAAATGATATTTCCAAGGCAAGTGTGAAAGTTTTAATATAGACGACAGGACAAATATTTGCATTAACGTTATCTTAAACTTTTGTATTAGAATTATTTACTCATCAAAAAATATTTGCTATAGAAAAGTGTGTTGGAGCAATCACTACAAAAAAACTGGTAAATTGTGGCAGATTTTTTGACAATTTGTGACGGTTTCTGACCGCGACAAAAAAAATTGCAGCGATTTTTGAAAATGCCACAATTACTGTTGCCACGAGCATAATTGTGACGTTTTTATGAAACCTCCACGACGATTGCCACAAAATGAATTGTGAATTTGTGGGGGGTTTTATGGATAATGAGTGGCAGTTTATAACCTCTACAAAATGATATCAATATTTCAAAAAATACATCCGTGGGAGTTTATAAACCTCCACAATATGATATCAATGTTTCAAAAAAAAAATATTGCGGGAGTTTATAAACCCCCGCAATATAATCACAATGCTCCAAAATAATATATTGGTGGGGTCAATAGTACCCCCACAATATAATTTCAATTCTTGAATGTGGGGATTTACAACCGCTACAATATGATATGAATGTTTTTTTAAAAAAAAATAGTAGTGGCAGTTTAATTCCGCCACAATATTTTTGTTGCTGAATTTTTTTATTAGCAATTTAATCATAGAAATAAATAAATTTAAAAAGTAATTAGTGGCAGTTAATATCCACCAAATATCAGAATGTTTTTGCTGGAAAAAAAATTTCTATCTAAAATCAAATTATAGGATTAATAAAACAAAAACATGAATCAAATTTCATAAAAAATAACTAGAGTGACAAACATTACAAATTACAAATGAAGTGTTGCATCATGCCAACAGCCTTCCAAACATCACCTCTTCGAGTCTAACTACATCAACAATAAAGACATAAGAAAGAAGGAGAATCATAGTCTAGATACTCGAAAAATAAGATAAACAAACATAAGCAAAAGAACCTCCAAAGAGTAGGGGAAATGGAGATTTAAATCAATATACTAATCGACATTCCTTCCTTTTATTTTTACTCCATTGAGTTTTGGTCCAAGGTTTATCAGAATAGATATTGTAAGTTACGTTGATAAAAAAGTAGTATGATAAGCAAGCACAAATCAATTGCAACAACAACCATACTTGTCAATTTATGTTATAAGCTCAAATTGCTTAGCAAAAATCTTAGTACTTGGTCTAGAGAAATTGTTGGAAATGCGTTTGATCAGGCGTAGTGAAGAACAAGACCTCTTACATAATAGCTCAGGCTAAGATTTGGAAAGAGAAGCTTCACTACTTAGAAGAACAAGACCTCTTACATAATAGCTCAGGCTAAGATTTGGGAAGAGAAGCTTCACTACTTAGAAGAACAAGACCTCTTACATAATAGCGAGGTCTGTTGGGAAGAGCTTCATAAAGGAAAAGCCGAGTACATTAGATGGATCACCACTAAAAATACAGTGAATACCAACCTACAAATACAGACTTCCGGAGGTCACTTTTATAACTAATTGTGATCAATCTAACTAATTTTGAATAAATTTCAACAACTAAATCCACCAACTAAACCACATTATTTATTTGAACTTATTTAAACAATTAACAACTTTTTAACTCAACTAAATCCACCAACTAAACCACATTATTAATTTTAACTTATTTAAATAACTTTTTAACTTTAACTAGTTTAATTTTGACTTAATTCCAACAATTAAATCAACCAACTAAACCACATTATTTATTTGAATTTATTTAAACAACTTAACAACTTTTTAAGTCTAACTAATTTTGACTTAATTCCAACAACTAAATCCACCCACTAAACCACATTATTTATTTGAACTTATTTAAACAACTCAACAACTTTTTAACTTTAACTAGTTTAATTTTGACTTAATTCCAACAACTAAATCCAACAACTAAACCACATTATTTATTTGAACTTATTTAAACAACTGTTTAAGTCTAACTAGTTTTGACTTAATTCCAACAACTAAATCCACCAACTAACCACATTATTTATTTTAACTTATTTAAACAACTTAACAACTTTTTAACTTTAACTAGTTTAATTTTGACTTAATTCCAACAACAAAATCTACCAACTAAACAAGTCAAAACTAAATTTAAAGCTATGTGTCAACAATAGATGGACACAAATTGATCTTGCAAGAAAATCAATTTTGTCATCAATAGGATCAACTAGTGTTGGTACTTATGCTAAACAAACACTCAATGGACACAAACAAATTATCATAAAATTAAAGCTAAGTATCAATACTAGATGGACACAAACACATTATAGAAAACAATTGTACTTGAACTTTAGAAATTTAGAAGCACCAAACCTTATCTCCTACTTTGATGAAAGAAGAAGTATAGTCTTGTATCAACTTTTTTAGATGTTGAGATTCCTCAGTTGCCTAGCACGAAAAGAAACAATTTAAAATTTCTTTAGTGGTCATTATAGAGAGATTTCAGTCATTATTAACAGTTGACAATTGGTAAACACCTAATTCCTTCATCTATTCAAGACTTCCGACTTTTGAAAGCATCACTTGGAAATTACAATGCAACTCATTTGTGTTTGAGGATCTCTTGTTAGAGAAGTAATTGATTTTACCAGATCTTCTTATTTATGAGCTACATAATGTGTATTTTATCTTCTCAAATAGGTTTCATACATAGCATTTGCATCTTTTTCTCTTTGGTGAACTCTTATGGTTTCTCCTTTTCCACTATTGTGTGTATATCTTTTATTAGAATCTTTGTCCATTTTGTACTTTTTTCTTATAATAAAGTTGTCTTAACCCCACACCCACTCCACAAAATTATTAGTCACTTGGTCTTGTAAAAGCTTAATCTTTACATGTTGGATATAACACTAAAAAGTAAAAACTACCTCCTCTATCGAAACATCTAGTGTTGACCTCAATATTTTAGTGTTGGCCTCAATATTTGTTAGTCTTAAGACTATATTCAAAGGTAGTTTCTAAGTATAGGCACCCCAATACTTACACTAACAATAATTTCCAAACATCTATTCTTGCTGGTGAGCTATCTCTGCTGGCCAACTGGTTAAAAGTCACATGAAATATAATAGATCTATCAAAGATATTTCCCAAGTAATCTCTTCCTCTTAGTGACTGTGAGGATTAATTAGACCCCACTTGATCCTGTACATCACCACCCCTACTATTTCTATATTCCAATAATAAATAAAAAAATAGGAATAAAATTTTCACAATTAGGAGGAATTTGAACCAAAATATAATATAAAGTAATAATCCTAAACCATCCCCTTTTATTTTATCCTCATTTTCTCCTAAATGATCCTCTCTCCCTTTCACAAAATTACAACGAAAAAAGATGAAGAAAAAAAGAGACAATTACAGTAGTGTTTAAAGGAGTATTATCAGATCTAGAACCATATCATTTTAAGTTGTTTCTAAAAAGAAATCAAAGCTTTATTTTTACATGGGCAAGGATTTTTCAGTAAATGAATAAAAACACCATGAAAAAAATAAACTTACCTTATAAATCGACTTCTGCGCTGAGAGCTGTGCGACGGCCAGCTTGTGCGACTGAGAGCTGCGACACCCTTTGGTCTCTGCTGCTGTTGCAACCTGCTGCTGAGGCTGCACCGGTAGTGGATGATCATGCAAGAGAACTTATTGAAACAAAAAGCTCAAATAGATCGGTTTAAAGATGGGGATAAAAACTCTAAATATTTTCACAGTGTTGTAAGGGAAAGGAGGAGGAAGCTTCATATTCACAATATTATAGATCATCGAGACATGTGGATCCAAGGTGATAAAGGTATATCTCATGCTGCCACATACCATTTTGAACATCTTTTTAATCTTCCCCACAGTTTTACAGATATCAAAATCACTGATTGCATTCCTAGTATCATCACTGAGGAGGATAATGCATATCTTATTACTATGCCTAATATGGAGGAGATTAAGAATGTTGTTTTTAGCATGAGTTCTACTAGTTATGCAGGACCTAACGGCTATAATGGTACCTTTTATCACAAAAGTTGGAACATAATTTCCAATTATGTTGTCAAAGTTTTTTCAATGGCAAAAAACTTAACAATTTTTTCACTCACACCCGCCTGGTCCTTAATCCTAAAATATATCCTCCAGTCGGCTTCTCTGATCTTAGACCGATTATTTTAACTATCTTCTCCTGCAAGATTATTTCTAAAATCCTTTCTATTAGATTGAATCCTCTACTTGAGAATCTAATCTCTAAGAATCAAAGTGACTTCGTCAAAGGTAGGCTCATCACAGAGAATGTTATGTTGGCCCAATAACACATATATTAACACCAGAAAGCGAGACATCATATTTTTCACTATTTATACACTTAAAAAGGCATCAGGATATGAGAGGGATGAACACAATAGATGGAGGGATAACAAGAAAAAGTTACGAAAGCAAAGTAACTTTCCTGTTACCTGTCAAGAGTAGCTGCATATACTATGTGGTGCTCTGAAGTGATCTCTTGAAAGGCAGATTTTCCATTAACTGAATAGCCTACAGGTATGAAAAATGAAGGATCTTTATTCAAGAAACATGGGGTCTCAAGGTGCACACGTAGATTTCAACTTTTTACAAAAATTCCATTTCAAAGAGATGCACATGAAAGATCTAGTTGTGGATAGCTTGACTGTACAAATATATGCCGCAGAATCACAAAAAGTAGAATTTTCATATTTTATTTGTTGTTTCTACAAAGTCCCTCTACAACAATGAATATATATGGTCTCAGACTTGATGCAACAGAAGCTAGGAAAATTATTAATGCAAGACGAACAACAAAAAATGTTATTGATTTGAATGAGAAATCGGATGCTTTAAGTACTAGAACAAATAACATTCAATACAATTGAAAGGTTCAAGGGAATGAGTTAACTATTAAAAATGGGGTTGTTTCAGTTGTTAATGGCAAGGGCGGGAACTCTGGTAAAGTATTTTATGCTACAGATATTTTAAAAAAAATCAAGATGAGGACTTAGATGGAGCAGTTGCCGTGAGTGATCAATAAGCTTTGTATTTTAGTTAATCAAGTTGAAAAAGCTAAAAAAGCTCTTGATAAACAAGGACATGAAACAGTTTTGAAATCAGTACCAACTACAAGCTGTTGATCGAGATTTGCCTGTGCCATCGGAACTCAAAAGTTCTGGCCAGAAAAATAGTGGAACTGAAGTTGTTAAGGCTATTAATATTGCTGCTAAACTGAAAATCTGGACAGCAATTAATCAGCAGCATAAAAGGGATGGTGTTAAACCTCTGGCTAAGTGAATTCGCACAACCAGTCCGACTTTTCCTATGCATACAGGGCTGCAACATTTCAAAACACCCTATCAATTTTCATCTCTATGACAAAACAAGGAAAGATTATGAGGTTTCACAAACTGAATTTCCTTTTACTCTTCCTAAGATGAAATACAATCGTGCTTATAAACCTGAAAGCAATTTTACAAACACATATCCAATTAAAATAACATATCCTTTAAAATGACATTCAAAAAGGAAAGGATTCCAGTATATACGTTTTTGATAAAGGAATTCGAGGAACATTCTAAGAGAATATAGGAAAAATATATGAACCTCATAGCCAACACTGCAAGGCGTCAACTGCTAATTTGTCGAATCAATCTGCTCGGCACAGAGTCGACATTCCCTTTCTCCCTAGACGTTCAGGGTTGCTTTGAGAAGATAGTTTAACATCGCAACTAACTCGGCTCGACTTAACTTACAATTACCTGTATAAAGAACTACACACAATCTGTCCAAAATTAAGTCCTAAGAAATTCAAAGTTAAATCTCTATGAGGAAGTCTTTATCCAATCAAAGTTCAACCTTTTTCTAGTTAAGCAAGCATATCCATCCAATGACAGAAAACATATCAACATAGAAAAGTCAAATCAAAAAATGAATTAACTAAAATCTCCGTAGAAAAAAACAAAGATAATTTCAACTTCGATTGAATTAGTCTAATCAAAGCCTCATTGAATGATAAATGATGACAAAATTCATTCCAAATCAGATTAAAGAAAATCACACATAAGCACCAAACATACTTCAAAAAGAACTGGTAGTATTAATGGTAATCATAAAACTCATTCAGACATTGCATTTGTTGCTAGGTCAGTAGCAACATTTGGATCTACTATATCATCAATTATATGATCTGTAGCTAGTTGTACATAGTCATCACCATCAGCATAAAACTGTTCAAGTTCTTGCTCTTGGTATGGTTCATTCTCATATACTTCTTCTTCTATTACTTCTCCCATATCGTACATATCTCTTGGCTTTAGATGCACAGCAACACTCCAACCTTTATTGACAATATCATCCACATAGAACACCAGTTGTGCTTGAGATGCTTCGATGTAAGGCTCATGTTCTTCACGTTCACCCGTGTGAATCAGTTTATCAAAATTAACACAATTAAAATTCCAACGATCCTTTTGATACCCTCTATCTCGAGTAGTATCAGCCCATTTACATTTGAAAAGAACAACCTTGAATCGTCCATTATAATTGATCTCAATAATATCTTCTAACTTCCCATAATATGGTATCTCCGCTTGCCTTAAATTTCCATCAGAGCTACTTGCAACACATGATGTTTTAGAGGTTAAGAAAACTCCACTATTCTGTGTTTTCAGACCTTCTTCTCGAGCCAAAGTTCGAAATTTAGACCCATTGATATTATATGCAGTATATCTTCTTGCATTTACAGATGGACCTCGTGCTAAAAACTTTAGATCAGTAGACATTGTGTCTATTGAGTCTGGATTCATAATCTAAATTTAAAAAACCAACTTCGTCAAATTTTCTCATTCAGACCAAATATAAATAGTAGCAAATGATTGTTTACTCACCCGTTTTTGGAACCAATCTACAAATTCTTTATTAACTTTCCTCTCTATCTCTGTAGGTGAAGGTCTTCTTCCTCGTGAACTCCTCCTTATGTGTTGTCTAAATTCTCTATATGAAATAAGAAAATTAATGTTAAATAGAATGACTATCCTACTGCAAACATTACAACAACAAAAAAACATAAAGTTTGTAAAAGTTACTCACTCCGCAAATGGTGTGACTATTGAACAATTCAAAAGCACATATCGATGAGCTTGTAGTTTCTGCATAGGAGCTAAATGGTAATTTTCTGGAGCTGATGCAGGTTTACCTAGCTGAGGGAAGATATTCGACATTCCAGAAGGCTGAATATAGTTTGGATCATCACGGACACGCCTAGGTCTATTGAACCTTGTTTCTATATCCTCCATATAGTAAGAACAAAAGGTAAGAGTGTCTTCAACTATGTGACCCTTAGCTATACAACCTTCTGATTGTGATTTATTCCGTACAAAGGGCTTAAAATGACCTAATTCCCTAGAAAAAGAAGAGACAGTAAGAGTACAAACTATATATTTCAAGTGATCATAACATAAATATACAAGCTTTTGGTGTTGGACCTGAAGATTAAGAGGGATAGGAGGAAGAAGATGATATCTGACCGACCGAGGATTAAATGAGGTGGGTTGACCCCTGCCCTTTCTCGGGAGATGGGTGAGGAGCTGATGGGGATGGGGGCATGGAGTGGTAGCGGGGATGCGGACAACATGTGGAATAAAGCAGCTAGTTGCATTAGGGAAGTTGCTTCTAAGATGCTAGGGGTGTCTAGGGGTAAATTTGGAGGACATAAAGGAGATTGGTGGTGGAATGGGGAAGTCCAAGGTAAAGTGGAAGCGAAGAAGGCTGCATACACAAAATTGGCGGAGTGCGTAGACGAGGAAGAGAAGCGGACGCTTAAGAAAGTCTATAAGACGACAAAGACAGAAGCTAAGTTAGCTGTTTCGAAGGCGAAGACGGCAGCTTTCGAACGCTTGTATGTCGAGTTGGGGGACAAAGGTGGGGATAAGAAGTTGTATAGGCTCGCAAAAGCAAGAGAGAGGAAGGCGCGCGACTTGGACCAAGTGAAGTGTATCAAAGATGAGGAAGGCAAAATACTGGTGGAAGAGACCTCTATCAAGCAAAGATGGCGAAGCTACTTTCACAAACTTTT
>NC_064282.1:56448261-56450929 GCF_019186545.1 Solanum stenotomum | reverse complement strand
GATTCCGCTCCTCTGTGCTTCCATTGAAGCGCACTCGGTTGAATCTGAACCTGTGATTTCTTCTCAGGAAACGACGATGACCCATAAAACAACACTTTTTACTATGAACAAGACGACAAGGTTCTGTGTCAAAGTTACAAGTTGGGCAAGCAAAACCAGTATGTGTATTCCAGCCAGAGAGGATACCTAATCCAGGAAAGTCACTAATTGTCCACATAAGAGCTGCATGCATTCTGAAAGTTTCATTCAATGATGAGTCAAACGTTTCAACACCATCATTCCATAACTCACACAATTCCTTCACAAGAGGCTGTAAGTACACATCTATATTATTTCCAGGCATCTGCTTGCCTGGAATGATCATTGATAAGATGAAAGAGGTGTGCTTCATACACATCCAAGGAGGAAGATTGTACGGAATCAAGAAGACTGGCCAAATACTGTAGGTAGTACTCATTGTTCCAAAAGGATTAAAACCATCGCTAGCGAGGCCCAACCGAACGTTTCGAGGATCAGAAGCAAATCCAGAGTGAGTTCGATCAAATGTCTTCCATGCCTCACCATCCCTTGGATGCCTCATCAACCCATCTGAGTTACTGTCCAAAGCATGCCATCTCATATGCTCAGCAGTCTTGCGACACATAAATAACCTTTTCAACCTTGGTTTCAATGGAAAGTAACGCAAAACCTTTGCAGCTTGCTTGTTTTTCTTGTTTGGATTCCATTTAGATGTACCACAATGCTTACATGCTTCCAATTCAGAATCACCTTCCCAGAATAACATACAATTATTTGGACATGCTGGTATATTGGTGTAGTCAAGGCCAAGTTTGCTAATTGTTTTTTTGGCCTCATAAAAAGAAGGAGGTAACTTTGCATCTTCAAATGCATCTCTCAATAAATCTAGTATCATGGTCATTGCCTTGTCACTTAATCGACAATAGACCTTTATATGATACAATTTTATTAAAAACTCTAGCTTTGTATACTTGCTCCCTTCATACAGTGTTTCACTTGCATCTTTGAGAAAGTCGCGAAAGTCACCAGTATCCTCCCTATGCCCCTCATTTGATGTTTCAGTTGAACCAAATGGTTGAGATGTTCCTACATCAGCCGATTGCTGCCTATACTGCCCAAATGCGTCACTAATCATTGTTTCTATTGGATTTTCTGGACGGAACGTCTCTTGCATAACAACTCTATCTCCAGAAGACTCTAATAGCTTTTTCTCACCATGAATATTCCAAATAACATAATTTTGAGGGAATGGCTTGCAAACCAAATGATCCTGCACTTCGTCTCTAGTTTTCCACTTGCCAAAACAACACATGGGACATGGGCATCTGATTGTATCATCCACAGCCGCATTTTTAAATGCAAAATCAAGAAATTTATCCAAACCAAGCAAGTATTCATTTGAGGTCTGTGGCTTTCCAATCCATGATTTATCCATTGAGAAGTAACAAAAAGAAATTAACAGGGACAAGTTAGAGTATACCTCCAAAAGAAATCCCCCTAATGCAGGAATACCTTTAAATTTTGTTGTACTTGCAATCTACTCCAGGAATCCCAAATTGCTCGTTCAAACCAAATTAATTTCAGAAATTGACAGAGGATAGAAAGAATCTGCTAAGAATCCCACAAAGGACTTCTTGTATACATATATAGTAAAGGATGGAACAAGTAGTAGAGAAAGGAGGGGAAACCTAATCAGAAAGAAAAGATTTGGATAGTTCTACGGTTTTGCTATGGAGAAGGTTTTTCTTTGTGCCTAAATCTGCTTAACTGTGGATGCAGTAAATACCTTTTGAAACCTAAATGGACTAGGATTCTTTTTTATTTACAATTTTGAAATTGAAAAATAAGGTTTAGGAATTAAAATTATATCTTTGGGTAGTAAATAGCTTTTTTTATCTATTCATTTATTTTTGAAGAAACTTACTGCTTACTAATTTAGACTACAGGCTTTGTCACTATATATATATATATATATTAAAAAAAAAAAAAAAAAACTAAAAATCAAATCATATTATTGAGTTATACGTTTGAGTTATAAGATAAAAATTAAAAGAAAATATTATTAAGTTCTTCAAAATGATTATTCTGATATTATTTAGCTCGAGTGGTCAAAGAAGAATATCGTCATATAGAAATCCTCAAACATATCACGTAAACATTGATAGGATAACTTATATAATAAAATATTGATGAAAAACGTAAAATTAAAAACACATACATTTAACTTCAATTTTGATCAACACACGACTTTTTCCTTCATGTCTCACAAGTATCTCATAATCAATTCAACTAGCGACAGATATGATCTGCCCTAATTTTTACTAAAATTTTAAGTGGACATAGTAAAATTTATTAAATCAACATAGAAGCCAATTTACCAACTGTCCCCAAAAGAGGAAGAGCATACACTAAAGAATAGGGGTGTACAAGCCAAACCGTAAAGTCAAACCGAACCGACGAACCAAATCAAATCGAAAAAAAAAACCAATTTGTGGTTTGGTTTGGTGGTTGAAAAAAAAAATCGATCACTATTGGTTTAGTTTGGTATTAAAAGAAAAAAAGTCAAATCGAACCCAAATCAAACCAACATAAAATCTCTCTCTCTCTCTCTCTCTCTCTCTCTCTCTATATATATATATATATATATATA
>NC_064282.1:56400395-56448192 GCF_019186545.1 Solanum stenotomum | reverse complement strand
ATGAAATATAAAGAACACAACAAATATATATATATATATATATCTATATATATATATACATCATTTTATTTTATTTATAGATAAAAATATTATTTATAATCTACTTTGTTAATATATTTTTAGTTAATTTCTAGTTTTCAATGTTTATATATTTTATTTCAAATTTGGGCTTGTAAAATTTGTAAATATTTTATTTTGTATTAAGATCCGAAGTTGCAATTATATTGTTATAGCTTTTTCAAATTCAAAGTTAACAATTTACTTTGTAAATATTTTGTTTTGTATTTAGTTTGTATGTAGCCTTTAATCTTATTAATTTAACATAATGAGCGTTGATATTTTTTAAAAAAAAATTGTACTCATGTGAATTTTACCGTCTTTTCAAAAATTTCTATTCATTTAACATTTTTTAAGTTTATCTTATCACACATGTAAGTGAAAATATATTTGATCTCTTTTTCAAACACTGTATAGTTGGAAAAAATAGAAGAAACTGAAAAAAACAGTAAGAACCGACTAAAGCCGAAACCGAAAAAATCGACTTTATGTGGTTTGATTTGGTTTTTAAATTTAATAAACCGATATAATTGATTTAGGTTCTTTTTAATGAAAATTCAAACCAAACCAACCTATGTACACCCCTACTAAAGAGCATGTTGGTTTTAGATGAACTAGAGCGTTCATTGTAAATGCCATCTAATGAGTATATAGCTTGCCGGTGTTTCACTTACTTCACCTGCATGCAGAGGCAGACCTACATTGATCTGTGAGGTGCACCCGGTAACTTTTCGAAACAAATTATATATATTTATAGATACCTTAAGTAAGGATTATATAAAATTGTGCACTTCATTAACCAAAACTCCACCTAGTTGAGCTGGTTGGTGCTGCTATTATTACCCACCACGTCGTTGGTTCGAGTCCAGCTTAGGAACTATATTTTTTTTTTCTATTTTTGTCTTCAATAGCCAAAATGGAGGCCAGCATAGGCACTATTTTTTTCTCTATTTTTGCCTTCAATAACCAAAATCGAGTCCAGCATAGGCACTGTTTTTTTTTCTTCTATTTTTGCTTCAATAACCAAAAAAATTAAAAGATAGTGGTGCACCCCCAATCTGCAAATCTTGGGTTCGCCTCTGCCTGCGTGTATTGCTTTTATCCAGTCCGATGAGGATCATTTTGTTGCCCCTTGCTGCTAAAGTCCCCTAGCTCTTGCTTTGCTGATAGAGAAATATGTCCACCTTCCTTTGACCAGAATAATCAATGTTGAGATGAGCATTAATAGAGGCAACATGAATGTTTTTGCTTTTATGAAAAAACAAACCCAGAGTAGCCTTGTCCAACATAATAGTCTTATTGAGGTGCCTTTGAGTTACCAGTTTCCTGTAATAGGCTCATGACAGTTCCCATTGAAAGCTCTAAAAGAAGTTGCTTTGGAACTCAAACTGTACCCAAAACCGCTGTCTGCAATACAGGAAAGCCTAAGATCTCAAATGCCAAATGCAGGGTGGTCTAACACCAAAGTCACTCGCATTTGTACTTCCAACTACTTACTAAATGTGACGGAAGAATGCTTAGGTAACACATACAACAAAAGATGATAGGGAGTAATCAGCTGCTCAGGTAATAATAATACCCTTGCTTCTGATCTCCAGGAGACAATTCAATACTTCTTCTGTGATGATCTCACTAGGAATTAAAACCGGAATACCAGGTGGATAAGGACATACAAGCTCTCCACAAATTTCACCGAGGCTATCTCTTATGAATATGTCATATGAAGCAGAAGTAGATGGTTACTCTTTTAAAGAACTTCCATTACAAGTCCGATGAAATCTCAATTTAGATAAAATGCAATGGTCGTCGTTTCGTGCATGAATGTTATAATGTTCATACATTTCAAAAGGATTGACATGATGTGATGCATTTCACAGTATCATGACAAAGTTACTGTTTTGGTGCAATGGCCAGCTGGGTGTGATTTCTGGAGGATAGAGTTGCACGCATTATGTGATATTTTACACTGGATTTTCACAGCTGCTATCTCAAAACTGAGAGTGCAATGAAGCACTGATTTTAACACAAGCTTTTTGATTGTGTTGATGTGCAAACAACTCTTTTCCTGCGTCAATAATATATACATAGCTCCTGTCCCTGTTTTTTTGTCTCTGTTTGGTTCGACAAGCTGCTCAAGGTGTGTGGAGCAAGGAAGAGATTGTGTTTGCGAGATCAAGCATAAGAGGACAAAATACAAACTTGCAAAAATAATCAATTATAGTATCAATTTAATTTGATCTAGTAAAGTGCTCTAACTTGACATTACATTCTAAATATGTAGCTCATGCTTGCCCACACTACTCTCACACCTAAATCGCACTCCTTGATCCCAAGCAAGTTGGGCAATGGGCACAAGATATCGACTTTGAATAAGTTCTCCTACTACTAAATAAACCTTATAACTATAACTATGTAAGCATTAAAAATGAGAAAAAAAAAATATATTGAACATGGTAGAACAAGCTTTCTAATAATAGCTACACTGAAATCCAGCAAAATAGCAGTGCCTGTACTCGGCAGAGTTGCGAGTTATAGATAATCCCGATCTCTGTACCCAAAATAACAGCAGCAACAATGTTTTCACTTGTCAGGTAGAAAGATCAAGCGCATAGGCTGTTGTCATATTTCTAGCCTGCTGCTATGTTTCTATTCAGACATGGTTCATGAGCCGCATTTTGGTATTTTCTAGTAAGAACAGAGAAATAATAATTTAGTTGTTCTATGTAAGAATCTTGCCATATCAGAAACAAACTTTCTGGACCTATTTGTAACTGGACCTTAGGTTATTAGAATATATCAACTTAAGTTTAAATTTAAATCATATGCATAAATAATCCACTGAACAATCTCTATGTAAAACATAAAAAGATTTACCATTAGAATACCCATAATAGCAAAAGTCACAAATTTAAGTACTGAACGTCAAACTAAAGCATAGTAAACACAACTCTAGACAACCATTACAAATTCAAAGACATGAAAAGCACTAAAAGTAGTCCACAAAGAAAAACATTAAGCATTTGATTGGTGATTTGCATTGTTATCAGCTGATGAGCCTCTTAATCCATATGTGAAACAATTTCAGTCTCCTCTGCATCAACAGGCTGAAAAAAAATGGTATTCAATACAACTCACTCTAGTAGAGTTTCTGCAAAGATCCTATCCTGAGCCTTTAGAAATGCACAATTTTACAAGGTTGATTGGTGAGTACGTAACTACCAAAGCAGAAAACTATTTTGTACAAATAATAAGACTACTGGCCTTACTAAGAAAGAGACACGACGAATCATTATTGTATCACGCCACATATTCCAGACATCATGTAGTTCTAGTACTAAAAATCTTTCCTTAGGCTTTCAATCATGTTCTTGTTCCACTCTCATGTTAGAAACTATGTTATATAAAGTATGGCTTTGTGCAGAGGTTAAAATAAAAAAACATTCACATGTTTGAACCGGCTATTCCACAGTCAATCAAGAAAAACAGAGAGAATCTGAGCTATCAGGAGACTAAACAACTATAGCCACCTCAGTACAATCAAGAACTAAGTTCATACTTGATCTGATCAATCAAAACCTGGGCATGGACTTTTATTTACGTTAAGGCAACTAGGCAGAAATCACATAGAAGTACAATATTACTAAACTGATCAGAACTGATTGTAATAGAAGAAGTACAAAGAATATTTACTTCTTACCGGTGGTTGAGGAGCAAACATAGTAGCTAATTCTTCAGGAATCCCTCCTTCCTTAGATATCATGTAATTCTTCAGCACACTGAAGGTTTCTTCAAGTTTGGACTCCAAACGCGCAACCTTTTGATGCAAATATGTAGAAGTTGCAGATGATTCATCACAGCTAGATGAAGAAATGCTCAGCTCGCTAAGTCGTCGCTTTGTATTCAAGAATGTGTTTGATGGAGCTGCTCCCATACCCATACATCTTACCCTCCCAGAGTGTTCTGCCCCTAATATCTTACCAACAATATCTTCTGGGGAAACTTCAGACTCATTAGTGTTACAATGAGTCATATGTGACTCAATTTGTTCCTACGATCATATCAATATCAATAGTAAGTATAAAATAGTAATAGATGAAGAATACTATACAATAACAATGAAATTGATATTCAAAAAATGCATCGATGCCATACTTACCCCTATAGTTTGAGCCTCAGCATTCACAAATGATCCGTTCATTCTCTTATGAGTTTCAATAAACATTTTTCCTCGACTAGGAGCTTTACCAGTTTCCAGAAACTAAGAAAGAAATGTATTATAAATGTTATCCAAAAACAGTTTAGTTAAAGACAAATCAGAACTATTAAGTTAAATGCACATACCATCTCATAACGTCTTCTCGAGTTAGCCTTTGAACCACCAGTGTGTGGCATTTTTTGCTTCCTCTGGATTTCCTTATTTCTTCTACAAAGCTCCTATCAACAATAACAGCGGCAACTCAAAATGTTCATCTTTATATAATTATGATGAAACAAAACTTATTAACATAATCAGAATCTTACCATTGTTGATGGTTTCAGACGGTAAGCAACAAAACTAGCCCATTGATCTTTATTTATACCAGATGGCACATTACTAATGATCTCATTTTTGCTTCTTGCAGGGTCAAAATATTCATTCCACAATCTCTGCCTATGTGTAGCCCACTTTTTTGAAATGCTACTATTGCAATATCTGTATGCAATGGACTCACATACCCGAAAAAGAAATCGAGGCTTTAAATAAAAAATAGAAGTTAGCTTTCTCATGTATTCAAAAATCTTTCGAAAAATTGTGTGCATATATATATATATATATATATATATATATATGCAAGAACACTTGTACCTTCAATATTGTTTCAAAGCAGTCTTCCATGTACTTCTTAGGCATGCCTGATTGCCCTGACCACCTCTCAAAACTAATCGGGAACAAATTACAATCAATTGCCAATGATCCACAATATCCAGCGAGCAGTCCCTGTGCATCACCATATGCTGAATTGTATGCGTCAAAGTCCACAATGATGCGCTCTCCAACAGTTAGATTATTAACCTCATTAACCTTGACATTAATCTGCTTGATAGCGTTTTCTGAATCTTTAACAAAAAAATCAGTTACTTAACCAAAAAAGAGAAAAAAAGATACTCATAAGTTGAACTAAAAATGACATAAGAAATATATACCTTTAGCCTCTACTCTCCAATAACGTGCAGATGGACGTGGGTGCAGAGATGTTGCACTTGAATTAGAAGGTAGAATTGGAGCATGTTCTTGCTGCAGGGCAATTGGAGGTTGTTCGTGCTGCGGGAGAATTGGAGTTTGTTCTTGTTGTGGGACTCCATCAGCTTGTGAGGGATTTGTTGAAGCAACTGGGAGGTCTTGTGCCACTGGAGTAGTTGATAATGAAGCATGTCCATTAGCTGACTTTAGTGGATTCTTAAAACGTTTAATCTTTGGCATGACTGCATATTCATAAAGAACAGAGAGGTGAATCAAATATGAACAAGTTCTGAAATGACACGGTAATATCATGTAATTGACAAAGGGAATCTGTTTAATACCACTCGAATACGCAGAAAATCAAAAAATTACGCGATGTCACAATATCAATAAAGCTTGACAGTAAAAACAAATCCCAATATAAAGCAAAAAATGTGTGCCCAACAATATGGATGAAAGCAAAATGTAAACTTAGAAGAAATTTAGTTGAAGTAAAATAAAACTGACCTGATGCTACCATCTGATTCCATCTCTCCAAAATGGAGTATAGGGAAATTTATAGCTCTCGGAAGGGAAGTTTTATCACCAAGAAAAATGGAGGACAGGGGAAAGTGGGAAGATTGAGGGGAAGGTGGGAAAATGGAGGGAAAGCTTCAGAAAATGGTGTTGGTGGAAATATGGAGGGAACAAATGAGTAACTAGGTTAAAAGCGAGGGAAATAAAAAACCCTACGTAAATTTTGTTTAAACTTTTCCCTCTCTTTAATTTCTATCTTCACTATTATTTAAATAGGAGCACATTTAAAAATAGTCATGTTGTTCCATTTCATTTTTATAAAAATTAAAAAATTTATTTATACTTCACATATCTTAATGTTTATCAAAAAATAATTTTTTTCTAATATTTAATTAATGTAATGCTTAACTACTCTTTTATTTGAATTATAATTTTACTAGTGAAATTATCCGTGCTTCGCGCAACTATATGAATTATTTATATGTAATATTTATATTTAGGTTAGTATTGAATATATAAGATAATATCGATATTTCTCTTTATTTGCGATATCATACATTTTTTTAAAAACATATAGATATATATATTTTTTTATTTTATTTTATTTTTTAATTTTTTATTATTATTATTTATTTATTTTTTTATTGTTATTTTTTTACATTTTTTTTAAGTGCAAACTATTCATATGTATATAGTAGAACAAAATATTCACCGTGGTGGACTAAATGGAATAAGAGGTAATATGTTGAAATTAACAATATATTGTATTACGTTGAAAATATTTTATATGTTTTTTAATTTCCTATATCTTTTGTAGGAGTACTAATTTTCTATACAAACTCTTAGTAAAAAAAAATTAAATATTTTATTATGTGATCTTTATTATTACATTTGTTTATTATAATTTTTTAAACATTAATTAAATATTTATAAGAATTATGAAAAATGAAACATACAAAAATTATGAATAATATTTAATATTATAAGTTACAAGTAAGATGAAGTGACATGCGTTATAAATAATTCAAATGTATAATTTTATTAGACATTAAGTGTATTAACACTTATGCATTGATTTTATTTATAAAATAAATAAATGAAAATAAGGGGTTAAAATACAAAAAATGAACAAAATAATAATAATAATAATAATAATAATAATAATAATTGGTGACTGCATAAAAATTATAAATACATTTCAAACAAAAAGAACGGTGACAGAAACAAATTGTTACGTATGCTAAAAAAATTGCATCATGAAACTAACATTTTATTTTTCAATTGCTTTTTTGCAAGTATAATAAAAATGTAACTCCTAATCATCATAATTTTTGTTGTTGTTGAAATAGGATAATTATATTAATTGTGCTTCATAACAAAGAAAAAGTAGAATAGTAAAGGATCAAATGATTAGCATTGACAATACATTTACCTACATTATTTATACAAACCAAAATTTAAAAAATTCTAGCAAAGTAGCTAAGTTACTAATACAAGTCAAAGTAAAAAAAAAAATCTAGCAAAAATAATCTCTAATTATGCTTCATTTTTTCCTCTTCTATCATCTTCATTTGCAATTAGATCCGCCATCATATTTTGCTTCATATGTCAAACTCTTCATAATATGAAATCAATTGATAAAAAACAAATAAATAAAATAGCATATATTGATTTAAAATAATTATATCAAAAGAAATAAAAAAAAAAATTATATGTAATATATTTGTACATTATTTTTTCAATAGTACTAACAATACTACATAATAATCATTTCTTGAAATCTAACAAATATTATTATCAAACTATATTATATTCGGAAAATTGACTATTAGAAAGAATAATTGCATACTTACAATACGTCATTGTTAAGAATTACAAAGTAATTTTTTTAAAATGATACTTGCTTGATGAATGATAATACAAACATAAAAAAAATATTAAAAAAAAAGCAAGTCTAAGTACATAGAAATAAAAAGAATAAGACTTGAGAATGAAATATCTCTTACATTCGTGTACTTCTTTTTTGTTACATGTTAGTTAATTCACAAACAAATATGATAAAGAAGAGAAATAATAATTTTGTATGTGAATCCTCATAAAGTAAATATGAATTTATATAGACAAAATTGAGAAAATAAAAAAATAAGGACTTGAGAATGAAATATTTATTAACTTCATTTATTTTATTTTTTTGTTACATGTTAGTTTCATTCACAAACCAAATAAGATCTTAATCATTCAGATGTGCATTCAGATTCAGACGTCTTAATCTTAATGAATACAAATGAGGCTAAAGTGTTAAAATTATTATGAATGTTTATTGATTTCATAAAAAGTGCAAAATAGGATCTAAATTTGTGACTACATGATTGTTGATTGTTTAGGGTCAAATTTGTTAATTAAAATATTATTTCATACAGTGATAATATTATATAAAATAAGCATTCTATGTCGATTTTAAATCACCGTAATACAAATTACATAAGTCATTTATCAATAGCAAAAAAATTATGATTGTTAATTTTAAGCCGTCGTTATATGTGAAATAAATCGCCAGGATCGTTCTGTTCATTTGTTTTGCCCCCACAAGAATATCGCCACAACAAGAATAATTTTGAGGAGGTTGGAATACATGCTACAAATTGAATTTATAGTGGGGGTCTTTTACAACCTCCACACTTAAACCGCCATAAAAAGAATTATTTTGCGGAGGTTGGCACAAACACCACAAATTGAATTTATAGAGGAGGTCTTTTGCAACCTCCACACTTAAACCGCCATAAAATGAATTATTTTACAGAGGTTAGCACAAACGCCACAAATTGAATGTGTAGTAGGGGTTTGTTATGACCCCTATAAATTAACCGCCACAATGTAGCAGTTTTTTTGTAGTGAATTTAAACTAATTATTTTTTTTTCTGAGATCAAATTTTTTTTTTTCTCTTAAGGATGCAATTAACTATTTTCCTGTTTTTTGTCATCAAGCAAATTTTGGCAAGAGTGTTAATCAATAGCCATAAACTTTGAAAAAGACTTAGCTATTATGTATTGTCGAGAAAGAAATATGTAATAGTTATGAGTTTGCAAGTTGATTCCTTGAGAATACTTGTTAAATTATTTTTTTTGTAAGTAGTATAGAGATTCGGACAACATATGTCTTCTTATGATGGCTAGTAAATCATTATGAATTTTATGGAATATATCTACAAAGAAATATACGTAACAGTATAATGGTTAGTTCAGTCATAATAAAATCACTTTATAAGCAAATAGGAAGAACAATCTCAAATTCATGTTCCATATTACATAAAATTTGCTAAAAAAATTAATAAATGCTAAAACTTGTTTTTCTGCACAAAATACCTAAAGCAATAAGTTTTAAAATTTCATAGAAAAATAAATTTTAGTTATACAATATAACGAAGATGCAAAATGCATCATTAATATTGCGTCTTTTCTTCTTTTTACTTCAACATTTTCTTCAATTCTTTCTCTTCCGAATTGAGAGTATGTAGTTACAAATGACATATGAATTGATTTTCATTTCATATATAAATAAGAGATGGTTTATGAAGTAACTATAGTAAGAATGATAATTTATAAAAATGAACATCACATTCACAAATAATCAGTTATTCAATTACCACAGTCATACATAACCCAACTTGTTGTAAAGAATAAAAATCTTAAATCTCTAAAAAGAAAAATTACTCACAGGCACATAAATGAATGTCATCTTATACAGAAAATTGTTCTTTCATAAATGCAATCGATTACCCAAGAAAGAATTGGTACATCGTCCTTCAATTGAAAATAAATAAATAAAAATTAAACAAAAAGTTATAACATTACATGTTGACTTTGTTTTTTATGTATTTTTTTGAAGAATTCATTGAATATACCAAAATACTACAAGCAACCTTCAAATTGTTACAATTCCAGCCAAAAGTACCTATACAAACATAAAGAAAACAACTTATATAAATGACCGAACAAAAATATATTTTATTATCAAAGAAGAATCAAATTAGGATGAATACACTTAGTACAAATATGACCATCTAAGTGAATCATTATAGATGAAACTTTTATGTATAATTTTTTTAATTAATGACACCTCTTCAAATTCTTTACTTCAATATTAAACAAAAGAGTTTATTTAGAAGAGAAAATGTAGCTATTGTAGAAGAAAAAAATTCAGTTAAATTATTTTATCAATCATAACTTTTCAAATTTTTCCGTTATGAGATTCATAGTTATGATTAAAAGCAGTATCAATGTACTCATTTATCAAGAAAATAATAATTTAATTATTCAAGGGCTTAAGGACTTCAAAATCTACCATTATGTAATTAAATAATTGTATTTAATTAAATAATTAATCAAATTTTAATTTAGTAGAAGGTCAAAATGATAATTCAACTTTTCACTTTAGAGCTTCCCACTTATAATAATATATGATGATATCTTTTTGAATATTGAGATTTCGTACTGTTAATAAAAAGTTATGTACTAGAAAAAAACAGTTTAGGTGTGAAAGATATCAAACGGTATATGAAAATTAACTTTATTTGATTGACGTTGTTTATAAATATTATTTACTAATCACAATTTGCATTGCAATATTAGTCATTAACTTCTGAGAGTTACAAGATTTAATTGAAAATTACTTCATCCGTTTCAATTAATATGAAGTTGTTTGATTGGTCAAGAAATTTAAAACTAAAGGAAGATTGTAATTAATGTAGTGACAATGATAGCAAATAATAGTTAACAATCGTGGCACAACATGTAATTGACAAATAATTGCTTTTTTATTGAAATTTTTTTTATCTGACAATCATAAGAAAATAAATCATAATTTTTTAATCCTAACCCATAAGTAGATAAGTCAATCTTTCACCCAACAACGACAATAAATAATAAAACAAAGAAAAGTAAAATAATAGAGTAATAAGTCATATATCAAGATTTCATAAAAACATATATAAAGTGTGGAAGATATCAAGAATGCACAAAAATTTGTGTCACCAATGCAAAAACATCTAAGACGAACTATAATTGTTCAACAAAACTATTTAGATATCTAAAAGACTATTAAATAGGATAGCGATCCTTCACTTATTATACCTACTGAAGATATTGGTATTAAGTACAACCTATCTTATAAGGAGGTACCCGTTGAGATACCTGATCGTCTGGTTCGCAAGTTGAGAACCAAGGAGGTAGCATCAGTCAAGGACTTATGGAAGAATAAGTTTTTTGTGGAAGCTACTTGGGAAGCTGAGGAGGATATGAAGAAGAGATACCCACATCTCTTTGAGTCAGAGAGTCTGTTCTTGGTACTTTTTAAATTGAAATGTTGTGTTAATTTGCATGTTGGGTGTTAGATGTTGCCAACCTTAGTCTACTAAGAGTAATCTCATTCGAGGACAAATGTTTGCAAGGGGGATATATTGTAACATCCCACCTTAGAAAGAGCTAAATTTAGGAAGAACTAATTTGGAAAGAGCTAATTTGAGATTTGTTCAAGTTAAGCTTAAGTTGTGAGGTTTGGGTCAACTTAAAATGACCATAACTTTAAGTACATAATGAATTAGGTGTCCCATCAGATATGAAATGAAAGTTCTTTGAATCCTCTTTCCAACGCCACCAAGTTTGCTAAATTTGGAGTTCGGATGAGGGAGATATGCCCATTTGACATCAGCATGTCCAGTTAAGGAAATTTACCCGAATTAATGCGGGGTAATTTGGACTTTTCCTTACCCCATTAGCTTTTAACATTTTTAGTATTATTTTTGGGGTCTAAACTGATTTGGGCCAGTTTTTACAACTCTAAATTATGCTTAGGGTTTTGAGAGGAGTTCAAGAGGAGAGGTTCAAGGGGCGTTCATCAAGATTCTTGATATTTGTCGAGGAATTTCACCAAATTAAGGTATGTAAGCTTTCATAGTGTGGGTTCGTTCACCCGCACGCCAATCATGTAAATTACATCCTTAATTTCATTCTTGAGGTTGAATGATTTGAATTCTTGATGGTTGTTCTTGAGGTTTTGTTCTTCATGTTTTGCTTAACGAGTTTGATGAATTCTTGAGATGAGGATTTCGATCTTTGAGGGTTGTTCTTGAGGTAAAGTGAGTAGATTCTTGTGTACTTGTATTGGATAAATGAATCTAAGGAAAATTTGAGGATAACAATCGATTCTAGTCGAATTAGGGTTAGAAAACAAGAAGAAAGAAATCATAAGATTGATTTGGGGAAAGGCTGGAGTGGCGCGCCCCAGATGCACTAAAAGGTCTGGCGTGGCACGCCAGCAGTGCGCCAAGATTGAGTATCTAAAGTTCAGGGGCTGACGCCTCGCGCCAGCAGTGCACCAAGATTGAGTCTCTGAAGTTTAGGGGCAAACGCCCCGCGCTAGCAGTGCGCTAGGGTCGCCTGCCCCCACCCCTTTTAAGGTGTATCTTTACTCCTTTATGATTTTAACTACTCTAAACTACATCTAAACATCGAGAGTTTCTTCATAACATGAATCATAACCCCTGAATTCATAATTCAAATTCAAGGTAGAGTTAAGAATAAAGTCTTGAGAGTTCTTTCGAGTCATTTTGAGAAGTGTTTCACAATCTTTTAAAACTTGTTTAAAGACTTGAGTTTAAGGATGAGGAGAGTTGAATTACATTTTTCAAAATGAATATATGGGAACTAAGTATTCCCAAGAGTAAATTCTTTTTTACATTTAAAATGAGAGGGAACATCGATTTCCAAATGAGTTCATGAGGAGTTTTTGAGTATAATCTCTTTTAAGAGAACTTTTGAGTAATAATCTCAAAGCTTGAGGATGAGGAAATGTTTTTAAACATATGAGCTGAGTATATTATTGGGAGTAGTATTGAACACCGATATGGGGATGAGTCATGCAACTCAAAGTCCTCATAAACCATGTAGCCAATGTGGGTAGAAAGGGTTATAATTTTTAGATGATTCCTTATTGTTTTTTAAGCATAGCTTAGTGGATCAACTTAGTTGAGGATGTCTTATACTCCAGCAAGGTATAGGACAGTTCTGGCAGCGTTGGCGAGAAACTATATTATCACATAGCTCATAGTGAAGGTTGTCGGTTAGAGAATCTCCCAATTTGAGTTATTTTGTATCTTTACATACAAATAAGAGTTATTACTGTATTTTTAAATACATTGATTTGTTATCTACTGTTTTAAATGCTTTATATAAACTACATCTTTATTGTTATTTTTATACTGTATTAAGTTGAGTATCCATGTGTTGAGGTTGAGTTGAGTAGAGTTGAGGCGAGTATGTTTCCTTCTTTCCAAGTTCAAGCTTTTATGTTATGTTCAGTATTCCCCTTACATGCTTGTACATTTAGTGTACTGATGCCATTTTGCATCCACTATTTCATGATGCAGATACAAGAGATCAAGGTCATCAAAAGGAGCTTTGTTGATACCATAACAGTTCGAGTTAGCTTTGGTGAGCCTCCTTGCTTTCGGAGGATCCCTTATTTATTTCTATTATTTCAATTTTGTTAGGATGATCAGGGGTCTTTTTCCGACATCCCTCATAGTATAGAGGCTTCATAGTTAGACAGTAGTAATTCATGAGTCTTTTTCATTTCCATTGTCATTGTTTGAGACTAGAGTTGCCTTCGTTTGGCTAGTTGAATGTTCTTGTATATTTCTAAATTTATTATTTTGAGACATTCATGAGTTAAAACCATACTTTGAAAGTTCTTTTATTGTTGAGTAAGTCTTCCGCTGAGAATTGAGCCAGGCCAAGGGTTCGCTTGGGGCCAACAATGGTTCTCGAGTGCCGGCCACGTCCAGGGTGTAGGCTCGGGGTGTGACAATAATTCTCAAAGAATCAAAATGTTCACAAGAACTTTTAGATTTTCATCAATATTCAACATTTCAATTTTTCTTTTCATAGACTTAACTGCCCAATTGGTACTCTCAAATCAAACACAAAAGAAGGAAAATCAATTTGACTAAGTGGTGGCAATCCTGGTAACTTTATTATTTTATCCTTACCATCATAATTTTTTAAAAAATTCAGAATAATCTGTGACTCTATATAGTACATCAAAAAATGTGATAGGTTTGATCCAAAATGATGTAGATGGAATTTTTTTTTGCCACTAAACCAATCTGCTCCATAATAATAGTGAAGATGACATGTGAAAAAGGGGTACATTTATTTGCATTTGATTGAATTAAATTGAAAATAAATTTTGACCCACGAGACTTTATAGAAGAATAGAACAAATGGAACTCATCAATTGGACTTAACTAGGGTTTTTCATCATAGCCATCAGAGAAAGGAAAAAGCTTAATCTTTTTTTATTGAAACCTAATAGACTTGTGGTTAAAGTAACTTCAATACCTAAATTAATTGATAGTTTGGAAAATTGAAGATATTGATTAATTTGTCCTTGGCCTGGGAATAGTGCCATTAGAACATGAAATTTTTTATTTTGTAAATTTTTATGTTTTGGGCGGTGAAAGAGAGGTATCCATGAAGGAGAATGATGATTTTGGGAAGGAGAATTTTGTAAAGGAAGAAAGCGTTTTTGTACTGACTTTGTTACAACTGATTAAGGTCACACATACTTACACTAGTATGTAAATGGTTTTAGATATTGAAAAATATAAAAAAAATTATCATATTTCTTTAATCATCTACCTTAAATATTTAAGTTTTGAGATAACATACATTTTATTAAATAAAAATATATCAAAAGATATTTTACTCAAACTTTCTTGAAGTTCTAAGAAATATCTGGAATTCTTTGTTATACCAATAATCAACTTTATTATTCAGTAAAAAATAACACAAGAAATGCGTGAGTACTTTAGAGTAATAAGTAACAAAAAAACATAATGATAGCAAGTAGTATGTTTTATTATTAGATATAACGTATGCTAACAAATTTGGGTTACAAAAGCATGACATAACTACATATTTGATAATGCATAAGTACCCCTCCTGAACCATCGCTAAAATCCCATTGACACACATTAACTAAATTAGGGTCCTATTATCCCTCGAACTAATTTTTTTCTTACATTCGTGAACCTTTTGTGCTGATATGACACCTACAACCAAATAAATTTGTTGTGTTTGTACACACGTGTCTGTCACGTGTGTACATTTTTTAAAAAATAAATAAATTAAAGGACGCTTTTTATAAAAAAAAATTAACATAATTTTCTAAAAATAATTAAAAGTGAAAAGATAAGAAATCAATGAAAGAAAAAAAATTAAAAATTTAAAGTGAGGAAGAAATTGATATAATTATTTCAAAAACAAAGTATATTATTTCATTATGAATAATTTCAAAGAAATTCACTATTTTTTCTGAAACGAAGAACAAACTCTTAAAAAGACTAATTGATTACTAGCTATTTTATTGAAGTCATCTATTCATGAGTGATTTAGTACTCATTATGACCAAGTAAAATCTCATTAGCAAAAGCCTTGAGATTCACACTTGATGTACCATTTTCCTTCATAGCTTCCTTAGCTAAATCACTCAATTTCTTGACATTTCTTCTCAATTCTTCCCCTTCTTCACCGTCCCCCATCACGATCGTGATACATCTATTGAACTCATCTCTTTCCACGACACCACCTTCACTAACATTAACTCTAACACCATTCTTCCAAACATCTTGAATGAGTTTTGCATTACAAACTTGATCGTTCCAGAGTGGACATGCCACAATAGGCACCTTAGATGCTATGCTCTCTAACGTTGAATTCCATTCACAGTGAGTCAAAAAACAACCAACAGAAGGGTGTTTTAGAACTTCCACTTGCGAACACCAACTCACTATCTTCCCCTGCTTTTCAAGTTCGTCTTTGCAACTCAACTTGTCCTCCATCTTATCCTCTTCTTGTCCTTCCCTAATCACCCACAAAATGGCCTCCCACATTTAAGCAATCCGTGACCAATCTCCTCCATCAATTGACTTGATATTTCAGAGTAACTTCCAAATGCTATGTAGATAACTGATTCCTTGTCCTTTGAGTTCAACCAATCCATATAATTCTTCGAACTAATCTCAATCATATCAGCTCGAAAAGTATTATCATCAAGAAATGTTGAAGGAATTGAAGGCCCAATTCCCACCATAGTCACATGCTTTAGAATTCTCAAAGTATCAAATTCCAAATCATCAAAAGTGTTCACAAGAACTCTTGGATTTTCTTCACTACTCAACATTTCAATTTGCCTTTTAATAGACTGAACTGCCCAGTTGGAACTCTCCACGTCATCAAACACAAAAGAAGAAAAATCAATTGGACTAAGTGGTGGAAATCTTGGTAACTCTATTATTTTATCCTTAGCATCACATTTTTTGAAATAATCAGAATAGTCTGTGAATCTATAATAGTAAATATAAAAAACTGTGGCAGGTTGGATCCAAAATAATGTAGATGGGATATTAATTTTTTTGGCCACTAAACCAACCCATTCCATGATTATAGTGTAGATGACATGTGAAAAAGGGGTACCATTTTTTGCATTTGATTGGATCAAATTGAAAATGAATTTTGACCCACGGGACTTTACAGAAGAATAGAACATATGAAAATCATCAACTGAACTTAATTGAAATTTGCCATCATAGCCATCAGAGAAAGGAGCAAAGCTTAACCCTTCAACATTTGGGAGTTTTTTTATTTTACTGAAAGTTGATAGGCTTGTGGTTAAAGTGACTCCAATGCCTAAATTGATTAATTGTTTGGAAAAATGAAGACATGGATTAATTTGGCCTTGGCCTGGGAATAGTGCTATAAGAACATGAGACTTTTCATTCTTCAAATTTTTCATGTTTTGAGTGGTGAGAAGAGAAGTATCCCTGAAGGAGAATGAGGATTTTGGGTAGGAGAATTTTATTAATGAATAAGGCATTTTTGAACTAGCTTGGCTACAACTGATTAAGGTCACACATATTTATACTAGTAAATAGATTGTTCTAGATATAACAAAAATCTAGAAAATTTATTATATTTCTTTAAATATCTACCTTAACTATTAAGTTTTGAGATTTATATAAATATTTATTAAATAAAAAAATATCGAAAGATATTTTACTCAAACTTTCTAGAAGCTCCAAGAAGTATCTGGATTTTTTGTTATTCCAAAAATAAACTTTATTATTCAGCAACAAATAAAACAAGAAATGCATGAATACTTTATAGTAAGTACCAAAACAAATATAATGATAGAAAGTAGTGTGTTTTATTACCAGATATAACGTGTGCTGACAATTTAGAGATACCAAAACATGATTTTTTTATTTTTCCATGAATCATCATTATTATTTAGTAAAAGACACAATAAATGCATGAGTACTTTAGTCTAAGAAAAAGCATAATGATAGCAAGTAGTATGTTTTATTATCAAATATAATGTGTGCTAACAAATTAGAGCTACAAAAACATGACATGTTTATTGTTTCAAGAATCATCATTATTATTCAGTAAAAACTACAAGAAATGCATTAGTACTTAAGTCTAAAAAACGAAATAAAAAACATAATGCTAGCAACTAGAATGTTTTATTAATCATTTTTATCATTCAGTAAAAAAATGATGCAAGAAATGCATGAGTATATAGTACTTTAGACTAAGAAACAAAACATAATAATAGTAAGTAATATGCTTTATTATCATATATGTCGTGTGCTAACAAATTAAAGATCCAAAAGCATGACATATATACATATTTGATTGTAAATTATTATTTTTAAAAAATAATCAGAAACATTATAATGTAATTTAAAATTAGAATATAAAGAAGTAAGCACATGAAGAAAAAAATTCAACATATAATACATATATATTATGTATCTACACTATAGTTTTCTATAGGGTGAGAGTACTCAAGAATAGTATTTTTGTCAGCTCTGATGTTCAAATATGTGATTGTATATCTCATTTAAAAACTTTAACTTTTAAAGAAGACACACCTTTATTTACTTGATTATAAATTTTGATATTGCTTAGTTTGAGAAAACAAAAGATATAGAAATCGATTAAATACATTCAATTTTTTTGTTGTATCAGTTTCATTTGGCAAAATAGACATGAATGCCCTTATAGTTGGATTGACCTTTTCACCAACCTTAATGAATAACAAGAACAAAATCCTATAAAAAAAAACCATCCCTAGTAAAATGACAAGGTATATTCCCTTTGGATAATCAATCTTATTTGCCTTGTATCGCTTAAAATATATTTCCACCGATCATAATAATTTGAATTTCACCTTCATGCTCATTACAAATTTTTATTCCTTCAAACTCATTCTAAAACATCCGCATACTTATGAAATGCAATGTAGTATAGTTAAAGGGTACTTTCAGAATGATTTTGACCAATTATTACCAATTATTAGGCACAATATTCATGTTCTTCTTTCCTCTAACCACATCGTCTCTCCACACAAAATCTTAAAACTTAACATTACATTTCATCATGACCTATTGTTTTCTTTTCTTCTTTACTATTCTATTCTACATACATACACTCTCTCATGTTCTTCTACTCTTTAATTGTGTGTTTGTTGTTTCAAATTTCAAATTAGCTATAACATCAACATTTATGGATTATTAAAGACAAGATTATTTTTGAGTTAATGATTATGATTTATGCATATTGGGTGTTGGTTCAGGTATGAGGTGAAAAAAATAAAAGTCTACAATGTATTAAAGCTAGGTCTTGAAAAAACAATTTTTCTATTTGCATGACTTCCATTGAGTTTCATTTATTAGGGTTTTGAAATTGTGATTTTTTATATACTTTGCCTCTACTTTCTCTTTATATAATAATGACTTGGTGTTGACGGTTATATGATTTAAAGATCTTTTACATCTCCTTTAATTTATTAAAACTTGGCTTAATATATAGGATAATGTTGATTTTTGTGGAATTTTTATTTCTTTTTTCTTAAAGAAAAGATACATATATAGATTAGGAATAAATTAAATACATTCAATAAAGATTTTTTACCGAATTAATTTCATTAGGAGAAATAGACATGAATACTTTTATAACATAATTTGCATAATCTTTTCACCAACCTTAATTATAAACAGAAAAAACAAAATTGTGTACATAATTTCATCCCTAATAAAAGAATATTTAGCATTTCTCCATGAAATACCATCTCAAAAGGATAAATATATATAAGAAATTATTGATGCGATGTAGAGTTTAAATTGTATACATTTTAAAATTAAATAGACTAGCATGAATTTTTTTTTTCATATTATCTTTCATATGAGCCTTGTTTTTTTAATAGTAGCCACTAGCCCAACAATACAGTCACAGCAAAACAAAACAAAAAAACTAAAAGCATTGGTCCAATCGGATCAGTCCATACAAAGTGTATTTGACCTAATTTTCAATGGAAGGTAGAAAGCCATTTCTATGTACTAGATTAGGAAACTTGCATAGTTTCCTCCCTGATTATCTAGGTTTTTTTCACCCCTAGGCTTTCCTATATGGCGAAATGGGTATCTTGTTTGCCTCGTTCCTCGTGTTTGACCTCTAAGCGGTTTTCATTTGGAGATAATTCTAGAACTTCTTTTTTTTCCTTTATTTTCAATTTTTTCCTATTATCATTTGATAAGTTATTTTTCTCATGTTGATGAAGTTTATTTTTCTAAAATAATAATATGAATTAGCTGAAATTGTTTTTTGAAAAAGTATTTCTCATACACACTCAGTTTGTCATGACTCGAGACTGTCTTCTAGTCGTAACACGGTGCTTAGAACCACAAGTGACCCAAGCTAACCCATGGTCTGGCATTACACTATGATTCATACAATAATAACTGAAGATAACTTATGCAAAAGCTAAACTGAGATAAATCCAACACAACTTAGTAGTCAAAATAGAATTCATTTGAATAAATCATAAAGTTAAAACTACCGTGTAACTATCTAAAAGCCTCTACTATTGGGACAACCCTCCAACTAACTCTAACTATCTGAAATTGAAAGATTAACAAAATGAAACAACAATAGCTCTTTTCCTTGAAAGATGAGGACTCACCAAGCTCAGTTGTTGAGATGATACAACAATCGTATTGTTTGCGAGTTGGATACTGAGAGTATGAATCTATATTATAAGACAATATAGCGCAAAAGAGTATGTGTGTAGTACTTTGAATATACTGAATATATATGAGATAGACACAATAATCTAACAAGCTTAACATGATAAATCTAAGATGTTGAACTGAACATAAAACTGAAATAAATTAGTTGATGCAATGACCAAGTAATAATTATAAGCATGTAACTAATCACCATTGTGCTGAGTAAACTAAAATACAAGGTCATCAAATATCTGAGACTGAACTGTGGAAGATACTATTAATCGACATAATCCATCTGAGCTAAACGGATTCCAACCTGTATCCCAGTTTGAAGGGTGCTTTGCATTTTGCCAAGGTAAGAACATTATCTAATGTGCATCTGCTAAGCTAATGTCCAAAAAGGACTAAGGTGTTAGTCCTGGTGTGACCGGTGACCCTTAAAACCTACGTTTTCACGTAGTACCGAGACTTAAGGATTGCTACTAAAGGTCTCAGTCTTAACTGACGGGTGAGATTTCATCCATATGTATACGCTTGGTGTTAAGTAATACTCCGAACGTAATTATACGGGTAAACCACATAATACTGATAATACTGGATATCTCAATAATTGAAATCTGAGACTAAAATATTAAATGTTTTATTTGAAATTATCATATACATGTGGAACTGAAAGATTGAAGGTACTACTTATCATAATAAATTTTGTCATCCTAAATGAAGTATGTAATTTAAGCAACACAATTTTAAAGACATAGATTTTCCCTATTCGGAGGGCTTAAGAAAATAACCATATAAAAATATTGAATTTTAGGCACAAACATGTATTTATGGGCTATAGGTCACTTTCCTAATTTTCTAATTGAATTATTTCCACTATACCTGTTCGTGCGCGATTCGGCCCCGACTCTTAGTCGGGTTTTTATTACTAACGACCACTTATTCTCTTGTCATGAGGATAAATTGAGTGTTATCATTGCATTATCAATTTTTATCTTCTCTTTTTATACTTCTTTAAAAATAATAGTATTTTTTTTATTTAACTTCTATAATAAAACATAAATTTAGTCTAAAATAGAAAATTGAAAAAATATTGTTTGAGTAAATAAGTTAATGTTGTCCTATAATTTGACAAATGAACAACTTTTCTAAAAAACAATTAGTTTGAACAAAATTTATAATGTAATAACCTTATAAACAGATTTTGATGCAAGTAATACAAAAATAATTAATAAAAATAAAGATATATTTCATAACAGTTTCTAAAAATGAAAGGTTATTGTAGAAAAAACCTCCTGGTAGTATGGAATGTTTGTAAAAAAGGTTAATAGTAGTAGACAATCGAAAAACCTCGTGGTAGGATTGAATGTCTTGCACGAGCGATGGCTACCTAACAATATAACAATGAGACAACTACTACATGGCCCGCTCCACATAAACGGGTGAGACCTCAAAACTGGAACATTCCTGTCCAAATAAGTCCAGGGACGAAAGAAGACCTATATCATTCGAGTTAACTAAAGCGCTAAAACACCCCCCCTACAATGTGCCTATATAAACAGAGCACTAAAGGACAAAGCCACTTGAAGGCCTAGCCATAAGGGAGTCCTAACAAAAAACTTTGTATATCATTTTCTAATAAGAAACAATGTTGAAACCCCTCAACCAATAATTGAATTTACATATATTAGGTCACTAAAAGGCCCAAATAAAATAAAATACTTCATTTGGTGGTGACATCATAATAGAATCCTCACACCAGACTATCTAATCAACTTTGGAATAGAAATTAGTAAGCTATGCCATATATGCAACACTCCCGAAACGATCACCCACATATTCCTAGAATGTGAGACAGTTAGAAAAATGTGTCTAGACTTGGGAGTTGTATATGCAATAAATCATATTATAAATAATGGAGGGGGCGATTGGCTAGTTAGATTCAAAGAACTAAGTTTTCTCCTCAGAAAAACATCATTAAATTGGCAGGAACAGTACCCTTTCTTCATATGGAACATTTGGAGGACAAGAAATGAGAACTACCATAATAATATAAGTACGAAAATAAGCATTACAAAGACCATAACTCACTCTAGAGAATATCTTTCACTAACTGGACCCTCGAAAAGAAGCATTACCCCAGAAACCACAAACATAAAATGGGAACCTCCAACAAAAGGATTCAAACTAAACACGAATCGTTCATCAATGGGTAACTCGGGGAGAGGAGGAATAGGGGGAGCAATTAGGAATATAAAGGGAGAAGGGGTATTAGGCTATATGAGCAACCTTTATGCTACAAATTCCTTAAAAGCAGAATTGACAACACTACTACAAGGAATGGAGTTGGCATTGAACAACAACTTGACACCACTAGAAATCAACAACGACTATGAGAATATAATTTCCCTCCTCGAGAATGACCACACCCAACTTAATCTAATATATTGTCTGGTTGGAGGGTGCTAATCTAGAAGGGGGAGGACCCCAATTCAACATAGGTATCACGAAGCAAACAATGTGGCAATTGCTTTAGAAAAGGATGGAACTAATATAATGCAGGCCAACTATATTTGCTGCTTGGAAGTTCCACCGATGTTTGTCTTGGTAAAGCTAGAGGAAGACATAGCGGGTACTTATTTTGTTAGGCTGACTAAAGCCCATACTAATCTAGACAAATGTATTATTAGTACTACTATTGCTCCAAATCCTTTATGGATAACTATAAAAGTAAATTACTAAAAATATTAGAAACATTACCTATAAATATTTAGCATGTAATGACTAGAAGACATCGAAGAGCAAGGTGTGCTAGCCAAGCATGCATGCGCTCTTCAAAGTTACTAAACCTACTTTAGTGAAAGCGACCTTCCCACGGATGCTCTTGGCGCTTTGAAAATGAATTTTTTGATGTTAAGCCTAGATAAAAACTCGAAACTTGAAGGTTTTTGGATTGATGTCCCCCTTCATATTTGTATTTATCTTTCGATTAATATGTAACACCCTGAAAATTTCTAAGATAAGACTTGAACCATTCTTCATTTGTGAATAAGATTTTACTGAGGGACTCTTAATTATTCATAGATGTAAAGTTCAATTATTTAGTGTTGGTAATGATTTTGGATTTGAATTAAGGTCACTAGAATCCCTATCACAAAGTTGAGTTGAAAGCTTTCTTTCCAATTGAGTTTCACTATGAGATTTACTAGGGTCAACTTCAAATGACCATATCTTTTAACACATAACGAGTTAGGTAGCCCATGACCTATCAAATTTAAGGTATTTGAGTCCTCATTCTAACGCCACCAAGTTTGCTTAATTTCGAGCTCGAAGTAAAAAGTTATATCCGTTTGAATGAAGCCTTTCTAGTTAAGGCATCTGAGTCATTTTAGAAAATGGTATTTTGGTCGTTTCCTTTGTCCCACTAGGCCTAGCACTTCTTTACCCACCCAATTAATGTTCTAATCAGATGCTAAACCATTCTTTCTCTTTCCTAAAAACTTAGAAAAATAAGAGAAGAGTTCAAGAGGAAAAAAGAGCTAGGTTTTGAGGGTTCGTCAAGATCCTATCGATTTTCACCAAGAACATTGTTCTTTCCATGTATGTATGGCTTCTCACAGTATTGAAATTGTTCTTCCTCACTTTATACATCTAATTCATCCATGAAATCGTTGTATCTAAAAGATTCTTGAGTATTTCTTGATTATAGTTTCATTCTTTAACAAAGGAGGTTATGAGCTTCCTGGGTTGAGGATCTTTAGTTTGAGTTGTTTCTTAAAAGGATTGTATGAAATTCGCTTGTAATTGTGTCGGGTTTGAGAAACAAGAAGATTTTAGGAGAAATTTCCCAATTCTAACCTAGTTTGAAGCTTGATTTTTTTTTTTTTTAAAAAAATTCATCGAAATTGTTGGAAAAGGGATGGGGCGGCGCGCCACCAGTACTCTAGGAGTGTTGGGGTGACGCTCCAACAGTACACCCAAATCTAGCCCCAGTACTTAGGGGCGTGGCGCGGTGCACTACCAGTACGACAGGAGTGTTGGGGCAATGCGTCAGCAGTAGGCCAGGAGTCGCTGAGCCAATATTATTTTATTTCATCCGGTGCATATTCCTTTAATATTTGGCTATGTTTCACTTATTTTCATCATCTCGTAAAGGCTTCATTCTCCCTTGAGAGTTGCTGCATGTTCTAATCACATGTCTTAATTTTCATTCAAAACTAAAGTGAGTTTAAGAGAAAAGTTCAAGAACTTTTATTGAGTTATGAGTACTAAGTTTCTATATTACTATTGAGGTCCTTGAGTTGATTCGTTCATGTCCATATTTCCACATGAACCCTATAAATTGAGTATTCTTGAGATGAGTAGTATAATTGAGTTTTGAGTTCCTGAGTCGTTGAGTTATGAGTATTGAGCTTTCTATATTGTTATTTAGATCCTTGAGTTGATTCGTTCATGTCTATATTTCAGCATGAACCCTATTTTGAGTTATAAATTTTGAGAATCATTTAAAGCCAACGATTGTGTTTTAAACTAAGTTTTGAGGAAGTAAAGAGGACTTTGAGAAAGAGTATAAGGGAACTAAGTATTTCCCAAATGTTCCATTCTTACATGAAGAAAAAGAGTATTATTTTGAGAAAGGAGAAACTTTGATTTCTAAATGAGTTTATAAGTTTAAAGATATTTTATAGCAGTTACCTCTTTTAAGAGGATAGTTTGAGAAATTATCTCAAACTAGAGAAAGTGTATGTTTTATACATTTGAGAATGAGATTATTGAGAGTAATATTGAGCACCGATATGGGTATGAGTTCAGACAGCTGAAAATCCTCATAAACCATGTATGCCAACATGGGTGAAGGATCATATCTTTTGGATAACTGCTTGTTGCTTTCGAGCATGGCTTAGTGGATCAACTTAGTTGATGTGTTCTATACCCTAGCAAGGTATATTGCAGTTTTGACAACATGGGCGAGACGTTGTATCACGTAGCTCATAGTGATGGTTGTTGGTTAGAAAATATCCCAAATAGAGTTAAAAGTGTGTTTTTATTATATCACTTAACATGTTGAATTCAGAAATGAGTAAGCATTTTTGCAAGGTTTTAATGATTTCATTTCCTTACTTCTTTACATTCAGTTAAGTGTATATCTATATATACTGTCGTTCTTTCATTTAGTAAATTATTATTCAACTATATTACATACTCATACATTCAATGTACTGATGTCATTCGACCTGCATCTTTAAACGATGCAGATACATGTTCTTAGGATCCTCAACAAGATCCTGTTGAGATCACTTCGTCTACGTGCCAGCTTTTGAGTAAGACCTCCTTTCTTTCGGAAGACTCTAGTTTTATGAGTTGTTAGTATTAGTAACATTTTGAGTAGTAGTGGGTTTATTCCCGACACTCGTCTATATACAATAGAGGCTTCATAGATAGATAGTTTTGGAGATTCTTTCATTTTTCAGATGTTTAATTTAAACTTATATTTCATACTCAGTATATTTAGTAAAGTTTTGAGATTCAATAAACTGTTTTAAACGTTTCTTTCAATTTGATGCTTATGTATGGTTGAGTTAGTCTTCCACTTATAGTCAGCAAGGATAAGGGTTGTATTGGGGACCAACAGTGATTCTCGAGTGCTGGCCACGTCTAGGGTGTAGATTCAGGTCGTGAAAACCTTGATATCAGAGCACAGAGTTCAAGTGTCCTAGGGTGTCTATGAAGCCATGTTAGTAGAATCTTATTTATGATTGTGAAGGCCCCACTTCTATAAATGAGGGACTACAGACATTTGAGAAAAAGTTCCCTTCTTCCATACTCTAAATCGTGTAATAAAACTGTGTCATATGGAACTTATTCATAATCGTGTGTTTTCAGAAATCCATTCAATGACCCCTCATACTCAAGGTGGTTGAAATAGAATAGCCCAGATCCTTATTGATGAGTTACTTTCACGTAAAGTCTTTAGAAATTCATGAGACAGTAGAGGGGCTTGTGAGAAGCTCGTGAGTAAGCTTAAGTGTTTATATTCGAAAGATTGCACTCTTATTCTTATGAATCGTGCGATCGAGATAGAAGCGAGATGTACTCCCATACTCTCTTCTTTATATTTTATTCAAATGAGACCCTTATGAGAGGAGTGTGTTCTAGAATGCTTGATTAGTAATTATCACCCGAAAGATAGTATGAGTTATGATGTTATGAGCCTCAAGTAATAGAAGTGCCCAGAGTTAGAAGAATGCATTTAGAGGTATAGAAATCTAAGGCAGAGAGATAGTGATGAAATAATGTATGTTGTTGCAATCATGTGCTCAGTAAGTCATTAATGAGGAGTTTTCCTTTGTGTGTAAGCTAAAGAATAATAATTTTGTGTGGATTTCATGATAGGAGATAGAGGAATAGTTATAGGTAAGGATGAGTTAGAGTACAATTTAACTAAAAATGAGTTTATGTCAATGTGTTATTGTGTTAGAGAAGACCTACTATAGTTGTTGAATAGAAGAACAGAGTATTCATGAGGTGATAGATCTAATCTAGGCTTATGATTTTTGGAAGTCAAAGTCCCAGGGTATTTAGAAGGTTATAGAAATAATTGAGGAATGATGTATAATGAGATGGTAAATAGTACTTAGGTTGTGAAAGAGAATATGTTGATAGGTTGTAACTAGATAGATTATGAGGCAAGGATCGACTTTTTGTGCCATGATGTTTCAGGATTCTTGTGTTATTGATTATATCTACTAGTTGTAAGTTAGTGTAATATGAGAAGTGGTTGCTGCCCATGTCTAGTACTAGACACTAAGCTTGAATTAGAGATGAGTGCCGTGATAAAAAAAAAAGATGGCAACAGAAGGGTAAAGATGTTAGTTATGAGATCGGTATATTTGACATAGAGTAGGTGAGAAATTAAGATGTTAGTTGCAATAAATGCGAGTGGTACAAGTGTGGTATTATATCTCTTATATGAGAGCAATGAAATGAGGCTAAGTCATTAGATTAGCAAGACCATCAAGGGATGTACCCGAGATCGTATGTAGTCGGACAAGGTTCTAATTGAGTTAATGACTTTCTAAATGTGCCTAGATAGGATATTTGATTATCAATGTGGGATACACTGATGTAAGAATTATTTATTACCCTTAAGAGTTGGTCGAATGGACTATATATAGCCAATGATGAGCCTTTCAAATATAGTTCAAGTTTTCCTCCGGTTAGATTGATATGAACTTAGAAGGACAGTACTAGTGGGCTAAGAAGAAGAAGTCATACTATTAAGAGTTCGATTAAATGACTTTATAGGTAAGTGCGGGTAGAGATTATAGAAATTCTTCTATAGAAGAAGGAAGAGTTAAAAGAAGCAACTTAGAAAGAAGTCCTAGAAGGAATCTTAGTTTTTGCACATGAAGAATTCTGTAGACATGGGATTAGCATGCCCCGATTATTACAGTAAGACAAATATTGACTAGTTTAGAGATGATGTAATAGATTCATATCTTTAAAGTATGACCTTTAGGCCTAATGGGGGAGATGATAAGATGAGAAACCAAGTCAAGTGTTGAGAATCAGATAATGATGTCTTCAAAAAGAGTTAAAGTGATATATTGATCCAGTCATACTCTAGCGTATTCCTCAAAGTTCAGTCATTAAAACATCTTCTTGTTGTTCCTAATATCAGAATTGTGTCTATGACTTATGCTCATACACTTCAGGTGGACTCACATCTATGCTCAATTCCCAGAATGAGGGGCAAAGACTTTAGCCCATGGATCTCAAACTTACTCTAGAAAGTTATGGATATCAGCCTCATGATATGAGCTTATTCATATAAGCACTTGTATCTCATAGTATTCTCAATGGCTAGCAATATAATGTTATGCCATGCATATTCTTATATCAGATATCTTGAATGAATCGTACTTATGATCTTTCGTCCTAGGCTCTTTCAGTGATCTTTTTTAGTTTTGATAGCAATGTTATCGATAGTAGTTGAGTTATGATAGAAAGAGAGGGTTGATGTTTTTTATTATGGTACTGGTGGTCTTCATATTCCATCTAAAGTTATAATATGGAGGAGGAATAGGATGGTGTTTTACTATGAGTAATAGTTAAATGACAGAAATTAGTCGATTCCTGGTAGTAATGTGTGAAATTTCAATTGGTAGAGATAATGAGAGAATGAGATATTCTTAGAAGGATTGGTTAGTAGAAGTCCATGGAGTAGTTATAGTCCTGGACTTAAATGTTTTGCGGTTAACACGTGGACAAATGCATGATGCATTAGATGTTTCTTGATATGGGCTCAAAATTGGTTGAAGGCAGCTATAATGAGAAGTATTCTTTGGGATGAGATTCCCTATAGAGGTATAGAACCTGAATCTTGTGTTTTAGATTAGAATATCACCTTATGTTAAGTACTTTGTGATTTCTAGTTAGGCTTGAATATAGCAAGAGCATACGGTTAGACTCAGACCTTTGTAAGAGTAGTCATATACCCTTGCGGGGGGCTATGAGTTGCAGCCAATGAGTCTCGTGACAAGAAAAAAGAGCATAGTTTAGAAGTTTTTATAAACTTCAACAATATCAGTCATATCTATCAAGGTGTGGTATAAATATTCTTAATTCATGCCCAGATATCCTTGCTTCATGTAAGATAACTTCAGATAGAGCATGACTTTGCTCAAAATAATATCGTTCTTGACTTATGTGCTATAGATAGTTCCAAACTCTTGGTAGGAATTAGTTCCGCCAATGTTGTAGGCAAGTTTAAAAGTCAGAAAGATAGTAAGAGTAACTCAATTCCTTGCCATTCTTATACCAGCCATCATTCGAGGACAAATGATCCCAAGGGGGAGATATTGTAACACCCTAAAAATTTCTAACATAAGACTCAAATCATTCTTCATTTGTGAGTAAGATTGTACCAAGTGACTCTTAATTGTTCTTAGGTTTTAAGGTCAATTATTTAGTGTGGGAATGATTTTGGATATGAATTAAGGTCACTAGAATCCTCTAACACAAAGTTGAGTTGAAAGCTTTCTTTCCGATTGAGTTTCACTATGAGATTTTACTTGGGTCAACTTCGAATAACCATATCTTTTAACACATAAAGAGTTAGATGGCTCATAACCTACCAAATGGAAGGTATTTGAGTCCTCTTTCATACTCTACCAATTTTTCTTAATTTCAAGCTCGGAGTAAAAAGTTATGCCCGTTTGAGTGAAGCCTCTTTAGTTTAGGCATCTGATTCGTTTTAGAAAAGGGTATTTTGGTCTTTTCATTTTTCTACTAGGCCTACCACATTTTTCCTCACTCCATTAAGGGTCTAATCAGATGCTAAACCATTCTTCGTCATTCCTAAACACTTAGAGAATAAGAGAAGAGTTCAAGAGGAGAAAAGGCTAGGTTTTGAGCGTTCATCAAGATCCCACCAATTTTCGCCAAGAACATTGTGTTTAACTTGTTAGTCCTCATTCCAGGCATCTAATTCATCCATGAAATCGTCCATGAAATCATTGTACCTAAAATATTCTTGAGTAGTTCTTGATTATAGTTTCATTTTTTTAACAATGGAGGTTATGAGTTTCTTGGGTTGAGGATCTTTAGTATGAGTTGTGTTTCTTAAAAGGATTGTATGAAATTCTCTTGTAATCATTTGGGGTTTGATAAACAAGAAGAGTTTAGGAGAAATTCCCCAATTCTAACCTAGTTTGAAGTTTGAATTTTACCAAAACAATTCATCGAAGTCGTTGGAGAAGGGTTGGGGCGGCGCGCCACCAGTACGCCAGGAGTGCTGGTGCAATGCACCAGCAGTATGCACAAATCCATCCCCAGTACTTTCGAGTTTGGCGGCACACCAGCAGTATGCTAGGAGTCACTGAGTAAATGTTTTCTTGTTTCATCCGACACACGTTCCTTTAAGTTGTGGCTATGCTTCCCTTCTTTGCATTAGCTCCTAAAGGCTCCATTCCCTCTTGAGAGTTCCTACATGTATTAATTTTCATTCAAAACTAAGTGAGTTTAAGAGAAAATTTTAAGAGCTTTTATTCTGTTATGAGTACTCAATTTCTATATTGTTATTGAGTTCCTTGAGTTGATTTGTTCATGTCCATATTTTCGCATGAATCCTATGAATTGAGTATTCTTGAGATGAGTAGTATCGTTGAGTTCTTAGTTCTTGAGACCTTGAGTTCTGAGTATTTAGTTTTCTATATTGTTATTCAGATCCTTCAGTTGATTCGTTCATGTCTATATTTCAAATCTCTATTTTGATTTGTAAATTTTGACGATCTTTTAAAGACAGCGATTGTGTTTTAAACTGAGTTTTTGAGGAAGTAAAGGGGAGTTTGATAAAGAGCATAAGGGAACTAAGTATTTCCCAAATGTGTCATTCTTACATGAAGAAAGAGAGTATTATTTTGAAAAATGAGAAACTTTGATTTCTAAACGAGTTTATGAGTTCAGTGATATTTCAGAGTAGTTGCCTGTAACACCCAGTATACTAGAACAGGCAAGATTGCAGTTTTTAGGTGTTGCAGGTGGCACCCACAGACACCATCCAAGGACTGTAGGAGGACCCACGGTACGTCCTGCAGGACCGTGGTTCGCACATGTGACCTTCCTCCCAGAATGCCTGGGAAAAATGGCTAAGTGCTGACCCACGGTCGGACCTACGGTCCGTAGGCCAGGCCACGGTCCTTGGTCTTGGTCCGTGGATCAAGCCCCCAGGAACCCAGCTCCATCACAACTGACAGCTAACCAGCACGGACTGCCAGTCCATCGACGGTCTGTCGGTGTCGTTTGTTGGTCACTCCGACAACAGTTAAGTCAGGGGTCTTTTGGTCTTTTCGTATTTTGTTGGACCCCTAAACTGCGTCGTTTTAACCCTAAACTACGTGGGTTTGGTTAGTTCTAGCCTAGAAACATAACTGGAACTTACCTAAGTCAAATCATTCATCAAAATTTAGAAAGTTAGAACGCTAAGAGGAGAAAGAAGTCAAGAACCCTTGTTGAAGAACGCAACAAGTTTCCTCCGGTTCCAACCCTGATATCGAAGGATTTCTCTGTGGTATTTGTCACTAGCTATGTGGGATTTCAATAGTGGGTTCCTTTCACCAATTAGGTCACTAGAATTCAGTTAAATTCTTGATTCCCTATTATTAACTAGACCTAGGGTTTCTAGAACTTTAGCATATTATCATGAATTAGTTAATTTAATGTTCCAAATTAGATTATCATGTTAATACTTGGTTTCTTGCATGGAATTCAGAACCTTAGCTATGTAGTTCTTTAGTTCTTGAATTACATATGCCAGGTCAGATATTTCAGCACTTCAGATATATGTGCCTCAGTTTTTGAATGTGTCATTATCAGTATATTAGTGTGCATTCTCAGTTTGTATGTCCATTTAAGCTATCCAGTATATTACATAAATTCAGTCATAATGTGTTAATCATTTAACCTATTGGGAGTAGCATAATACCAAGTTGGACAAGGGTCAGTCACCCATATAGTCCCAAAACTACGAACCACGTAGGTTGTAAGTCCTCTCTGTGGGGATCATTTTAGTGATCATGCCAGCATTCCTCCATACCTTTGGCCAGGTGCATTAGGTCCTTTCGATGGGGAATATACATTGGACACCACATTTAGCTCATGTGGTTTTATGTCGGTTATTAGTAGCTCCCACAGTTAAGTCAGACTCTATTGCATTGACCACATTTCAGTACAGTCAGTATTAAGTATCAGCATGTTATAAAAGTGGTCTTTGCATTCAGTTAATTCAGCATTCAGTATCTATATCATGTTCAGTTTATATCCTTGCATTATTGCTTGTTCAGTTATATGTTATTTCAACTTTACTCTATCGTGCATGATCAGTACGTCTCAAGTACTAACGCATACTCTATGTTACTTCTTCTCGTGATGTAGGTTCAGGTTCTCAGCTTCCAGATCACGCATAGATCGGTTCCCGATCTTTAGCTCAGCAGCATCAATGGTGAGTCCTCATTCTCCGAAGACAATAGTTATGTTATTTACTTCAGTATTTCTGTCTCTTAGTTTCAGTTTTGCTAGATTTAGCTGGGGCATGCCCCAACACTTCTAGTCAGTTAGAGGCCACTATCAGGTATGCTAGATTCAGCTTAGTAATTGAGTTTGATATTTCTCTTGTATTAAACTCTCAAATTTGATATATTCAGTTTTAGAATGCGTATTCCCAATCATTTTCGTTTTCATGATATTTAAGCTTCAACATCAGTTATTGTTATCCTTAGTATGATCATGTCAAGCTAGAAAGGTTAGCTTGGGGTCACTTGTGATCCTAAGTCTCGTGTCTGCATCTTAGGGGTAGCTCGGGGCGTGACAAACTTGGTATCAGAGAACTAGGTTTAAGTGTCCTAGGATGTCTGAAAGGCCGCGCTAGGTAGAGTCCTTTTTATGGGTGCGTAATGCGCACCACATCTAATCAGAGGGAGGCTACAAAGTGATTTAGGAAAAATCTTCATTTTTCTTATTACTCTTATTGGGCGTAAGGTATGATCTAATTCCTCATTCTAACTCGACGTTCTACGTTTCAGTGATCATGCCTCCTCGTAGAGCTAACGTCAGGAATGCGAATATTAGGAATACAAACATAGCTCCTCCAGTCCCAGATCAAGAAGTTTCGAATGGAGAGTTTCAGAATGCCATTCAAATATTGGCTTAGAGTGTGGCCAACCAGAACAATTAGCGGGTTCCAGTTTCGGAAGATACTAATGTGGGGTCAGCTGCAGCCAGAGTGCGAGATTTTGTTAGGATGAATCTGCCAGAGTTCTTCGGATCGCAGATTGGTGAGGATCCCAGTACTTCATTGGTGAGGTCAAGAAGATCTTTGAAGTGATACAGGTAACTGGGAATGATCGGGTGGAGTTAGCATCTTACCAACTTAAGGATGTGGCTCATATCTGGTATACTCAGTGGAAAGAGAACAGGGGTACAGATGTAGCTCCTATCACTTGGATTGCTTTAGTGAGACCTTTCTAGACAGGTTTTTCCCAAGAGACTTAAGAGAGGCAAAAGCTCAGGAATTTATGAACTTAAGGCAAGGTAGCATGACAGTCCAAGAGTATGGGCTCAAGTTTACCCAACTCTCCAGGTATGCTCCTCACATAGTTGCTGATTCCAGGGCCCAAATGAATAAGTTTCTATATGAAGTGTCAGACTTGGTAAATACAGAGTGTAGAAATGTTATGTTGATAGAAAATATGAGCATCTCTAGGCTCATGACTCATGCTCGACAGGTTGAGAGAGATAAGGTTAGGGAACAGGCTAAGGAGAACAAGAAGTCTAGGACTGGGAACTATGAGTATACTCAACAAAAATCGGGTGGTGAAAATCGCTAGCAGGGTCAGCAGAAATTTTCAACCCCAGCCCCTTCATTAGTTAGTGTTCCATCCTCCAAGTTCAGACAAGATCAGAAAGGTATGGCATCAGACTCTAAGTCTCAGGGGAGTGTTTCATGTACGAAAACTTTCCCAACTTGTCCTAAGTATGGTAAGTACCATCCAGGAGACTGCCTTGCAGGAAAAGAAGGATGCTTTGGGTGTGGTCAAGTTGGTCACAGGTTGAAAGATTATCCTTCTAGACAGGGTCTAAAAGGTAACAATGGTAGAGCTCAGTCCACAACTTCAGCAGCACCAACAGGTCACTCGACTCATTAGGGTAACTCATCTAGTACAGGTGGCGGTCAGCACCAAAACAGGTTGTATGCTCTTCAGGCTCATTAGGATTAGGAAGACTCTCCAGATGTAGTCACTGGTACGTTACGAGTCTTTGACTTAGATGTTTATGCTTTGTTAGATCTAGGGGGAACTCTTTTCTTTGTAACTCTTTATATAACAGTGAAATTCGATGTTAGTCCAGAAACTCTTTCAGAACCCTTCTCAATCTCTACTCCAGTCGGTGACCTAATTATAGCTAGACGAGTATACAGAAATTTCCCTGTCACAGTCTCCCAAAAATTCACTTCAGTAGATCTTGTAGAGTTAGAAATGGTAGACTTCGATATCATTCTAGGCATCGATTGGTTACATTCCTGTTATGCCTCAATCGATTGTAGAACTAGGGTTGTTCGTTTTCAGTTACTAAACGAACCAGTCTTAGAATGGAACAGTAGTAGCGTAGCGCCTATAGGTCGATTCATTTCTTACCTTAAGGCCAGAAAGATGATCTCTAAGGGTTGTCTCTATCATCTAGTTTGGGTTAAGGATTCAAGCTCTGAAACCCCAACTCTTGAGTCAGTTCCCGTAGCCAATGAGTTTCCAAAAGTGTTTCCAAAAGATCTTCCCAGAGTTCCTCCCGAAAAGGAAATCAACTTTGGAATTGATCTCCTTCTAGCTACCCTACCTATTTATATTCCTCCTTACAGAATGGCTCCAGGTGAGCTTAAGGAATTGAAAGAGCAGTTGAAAGACCTTCTAGATAAGGGTTTCATCAGACCTAGTATTTTGCCATGGGGTGCATTAGTGTTGTTCGTGAAGAAGAAAAATGGTTCTCTCAGAATGTGCATTGACTATAGGCAGTTGAACAAGGTCACGATCAAGAATAAGTAACCCATCCCCAGGATTGATGACTTGTTTGACCAACTTCAGGGTGCTCGTCATTTCTCAAAGATAGACCTCAGATCGGGTTATCATCAACTCAAAGTCAGAGATACTGACATTCCGAAGACAGCCTTCTAAACTTGGTATTATTATTATGAATTTGTAGTTATGTCATTTGGACTAACCAATGCTCCAGCAGCTTTTATGGATTTGATGAACAAAGTGTTCAAGCAGTATTTGGACTTGTTCGTTATCGTCTTTATTGATGATATCCTCATTTACTCTAGGAATGAGGAAGAACATGCGAACCATTTGAGGGTTGTCCTACAAACTCTCAAAGATCGACAGTTATTCACCAAATTTAACAAGTGCGAGTTTTGGTTATAATCAGTTGCCTTCCTTGGCATATAGTACCAGCGAAGGGATCCGAGTAGATTCCCAGAAGATAGAAGCAGTGAAACAATGGCCCAAAGCTACCTCTGCTACAGATATCAGAAGTTTCTTGGGTCTAGCAGGCTATTATAGACGTTCATCCATAGCCTCTCCATTGACTAAGTTAACTCAGAAAAAGGTTAAGTTCCAAAGGTCAGATGATTGTGAGAAAAGCTTCGCAGAATGGAAAACTAGATTGATTACAGCTCCTGTTTTGACTCTACCAGACGGTTCAGATGGTTATATTATCTATTGTGATGCATCTAGAGTCGGCCTAGGTTGTGTGTTGATGCAACGGGGTAAAGTTATAGCTTATGCTTCTAGACAACTTAAGGTGCATAAGAAGAACTATCCAACTCATGACCTCGAGCTAGAAGCAGTGGTGTTTGCACTTAAGATTTGGAGACATTACATGTATGGTGTTCACGTAATGTGTTCACAGACCATAAGAGCCTTTTGTATGTGTTCACACAGAAAGAGTTGAATCTTTGCCAGAGGAGATGGCTTGAGTTCCTCAAGGACTACGATATGAGTGTGTATTACCATCCTTGTAAGGCCAATATGGTAGAAGATTCTCTTAGCAGACTATTTATAGGTAGTATAGCCCATGTTGAGGAAGAAAGAAAGGAACTAAAAAATTATGTGCACAGACTTGCTCGCTTAGGAGTTCGTCTTATGAGCATATCAGATGGTGGTGTAACAGTTCAGAATGGGTCAAAATCTTCTTTGGTAGTAGCGGTGAAGGAAAAGCAAGATAGTGATCTGATATTGCTTGAACTAAATTGTGCAATACACTAGCAAAGGGTTGAGGTTTTCTCCCAAGGGGGAGATGGTATGCTTCCCTATCAAGGTCGACTATGTGTTCCTAAGGTGGGTGAGTTGAGACAACAAATTCTTGCAAAAGCCCATAACTCCAGATATTCTATTCATCCAGACACCACTAAGATCTACCGTTATATATGGGAAGTCTATTGGTGGAATGGCATGAAAAGAGATATAGCAAATTTTGTGGCTAAGTGCCCCAATTGCCAGCAAGTCAAGGTAGAACATTAGAAACCAGGAGGTATGACTCAAGAGATTGACATTCCTACTTAGAAGTGGGAAGTGATCAACATGGACTTCATTACAGGTTTACCTCGTACTCGCAGACAATATGACTCTATTTGGGTGATAGTTGATAGTGTTACTAAGTCTTCACGCTTTTTGGCGGTTAAAACTACAGATTCGGCGGAGGACTACGCCAAGCTTTACATTAATGAGATAGTTAGGTTACATGGGGTTCCTTTGTCTATCATCTCAGATAGAGGTCCTCAGTTTACCTCTCATTTCTGGAAGTCATTTCAGAGATGTCTTGGTACTCAAGTTAACCTTAGCACAACATTTCACCCGCAGACGGATGGTCAGGAAGAGCGTACCATTCAGACCTTAGAGGACATGTTGAGAGCTTGTGTGACCGATTTAAAGGGTAGTTAAGATGATCACCTTCCGCTTATTGAGTTCGCTTACAACAATAGTTACCATTCCAGCATTCATATGGCCCCTTATGAGGCATTGTATGAGTGTAGATGTAGATCTCCAGTTGCTTAGTTTGAAGTGGGTGAAGCAGCCTTGATAGGGCCAGATGCAGTTCATGATGCTATGGACAAAGTGCAACTCATTAGAGATAGACTTAAGAAAGCCCAAAGTCTCCAGAAGTCTTTTGCAGATGTAAGGAGAAGGGAACTAGAGTTCCAAGTTGATGATTAGGTTTTCTTGAAAGTGTCATCTATGAAAGGGGTGATGAGATTTGGAAAAAAAGGAAAGCTCAGTCCTAGATATGTAGGCCCTTACAAGATTTTCAAAAGGGTTGGTAAAATGGCTTATGAGTTAGGGTTGCCCGCAGAACTAGCAACCGTGCATCCAGTTTTCCACATTTCACAATTGAAGAAGTGTGTGGGTGATCTAACATCTATTGTACCTTTAGAAAGTGTGGTTGTGAAGGATAGTCTCACTTATGAAGAGGTACGAGTTGAAATCTTTGATCGTCAGGTTCAAATGTTGAGAAACAAGAAAGTCGCTTCAGTCAAGGTTTTGTGAAGAAGTTAGTCTGTAGAGGGAGCTACTTGGGAAGCAGAAGCAACCATGAAGGCCAAGTATCCTTACCTCTTTCCTTCTGATTCCATTCCAGCTTGAGGTAATAGTTCCTCTTAAGTTTTTTAGTCATTCATGTGCAGTTTCAGTCTTAGTAATATGTTCCTTCAGTTTATACTTGCATTTTCAACGTATTTGCATGTTCTTGGAACTCAGTTCAATCAGAAATCAGTCTTAGTATTTTTTTTTTGTATGGTAGGGTTGGAACTCTTTTCCTCCCTTTTTAGCTAGTTAGTCTTCATTCGAGGACGAATGATCCCAATGGAGAGATAATGTAATACCCCATATACTAGAACAGACCAGATTGCAGTTTTTAGGTGTTGTAGGTGGCACCCACGGGCACCATCCACAGACCGTAGGAAGACCCACGGTCCGTCCTGCAGGTCCGTGGTTTGCACCTGCGACCCTCATCCCAGAAGCCCCAGGAAAGACAGCTAAGTGCTGACCCACAGTCCGTGGTCATGGTCCGTGGATCAGGCCTCTAGGGAACCAACTCCAGTCTCGACTGACAGCTCACCATCACGGACCGTCAGTCCATCAACAGTCCATCGGTGTCGTCCGTCGGTCACTCCAACAGCAGTTAAGTTGGGGGTCTTTTAGTCTTTTCCTATTTTGTTGGACCCCTAAACTAAGTCGTTTTAACCCTAAACTACGTGGTTTTGGTTAGTTCTAGACTAGAAACATAACTAGAACTTACCTATGTCATATCTTTCAGCAAAACATAGAAAGTTAGAGTGCTAAGAGGACAAAGAAGTTAAGAACCCTAGTTCGCAACAAGTTTCCTCCAGTTCCAACCTTGAAATCGAAGGATTTCTCTGAGGAATTCGTCACCGGGTATGTGGGATTTCACTAGTGGGTTCCTTTCACCCATTAGGTCCCTAGAATTCAGTTAGATTCTTGATTCCCTATTATTAACTAGACCTAGGGTTTCTAGAACTTTAGCAGATTATCATGAATTAGTTAATTTAATGTTCCATAGATTATCATGTTAATACTTGGTTTCTTGCATGGAATTCAGAATCATAGCTATGTAGTTCTTTAGTTCTTGAATTACACATGTCAAGTCAGATATTTTAGTACTTCATATATACGTGCCTCAGTTTTTTATTGTGTCATTATCAGTATATTAGTGTGCATTCTCAGTTTGCATGTTTGTTTTAACTATCTAGTATATTACAGAAATTCAGTCATAATGTGTTAATCATTTAACCTATTGGGAGTAGCATAATACCGAGTTGGACAAGGGTTAGTCACCCATATAGTCCTAGACCTTCGAGCCACGTAGGTTGTAAGTCCCCTCTGTGGGTATCATTTTCATAATCACACCAGTATGCCTCTACACCTTTGGTCAAGTGCATTAGGTCCTTTCGATGGGGCGTATACATCGGACTCCACATTTAGCTCATGTGATTTTATGTCGGTTATTAGTAGCTCCCACAGTTCAGTCAGACTCTATTGCATTGACTACATTTCAGTACAGTCAGTATTAAGTATCAGCATGTTATAAAAGTGGTATTTGCATTCAGTTAATTCAGCACTCGGTATCTATTTCCTAGCTTTATTGCTTGTTCAGTTATATGTTATTTCAGCTTTACTCTATCCTGCATGCTCAGTACCTCTCAAGTACCGACACATACTCTGTGCTACATCTTTTCTTGATGTAGGTTCAGTTTCTCAGCTTGCGGATCACGCATAGATCGGTTCTTGATCTCTAGCTCAGCAGCATTAGTGGTGGGTCCTCATTCTCCGAGGACAATAGTTATGTTATTTACTTCAGTATTCCAGTCGTTTAGTTTCAGTTTTGCTAGATTTAGCTGGGGCATGTCCCAGCACTTCTAGTCAGTTAGAGGCCATTATCAGACATTGTTATATTCAACTTAGTATTTAAGTTTGATATTTCTCTTGTATTAAACTCTCAGATTTGATATATTCAGTTTTAGAATGGGTATTCCCCATCATTTTCGTTTTCATGATATTTAAGCTTCCGCATCAGTTATTGTTATCCTTAGTATGCTCATGTCATGCGAGTAGGGTTAGCTTGGGATCATTTGTGATCCTAGGTCCCGTGTCCGCGTCTCGAGGGTAGCTCGGGGATCATTACCTCTTTTAAGAGGATAGTTTGAGCAATTATCTCAAACTAGATAAAAAGTACATTTTATACATTTGAACATGAGAATATATATTATTGGGAGTAGTATTGAACACTGATATGGGATGATTTCATATAACTCAAAATCATCATAAACCATGTACGCCAACATGGATAAAGGATCATACTTTTTAGATGACTCCTTATTTGTTTTGAGCATAGCTTAGTGGATCCACTTAGTTGAGGTTTTCTATACCTCCGCAAGGTATAAGACAGTTCTGTCAGTGTGGGCGAGATGCTCTACCATCATGTAGCTCATAGTGATGGTTGTCGGTTAGGGAATGTCCGAAATAGAGTTAAAAGTGTATTTTTATTATATCACTTAACATATCGAGTTCAGAAATGAGTAAGTATCTTTGGAAAGTTTTATTGATTTCATTTCCTTACTTCTTTACATCTAGTTTAGTATAAATTTGTATCTACTACAGTTCTTTCATTCACTAAATTGTTAATCAACTATATTACATACTCGTTCATTAAATATATTGATTTCATTTGACTTGAATCTTTTAATAATGCATAAAGGTTCTTAGGATCCTCAAGAGTCAGTTGAGATCACTTCGTGTGCTTGCCACCTTTTGAGTAAGACCTCCTTGTTTCCATTGGACTCCATTTTTATGAGTTGTTAGTATTAGTAAAAATTCTGAGTAGTCGTGGGTCTTGTCCGACACTCGTCTATATACAATAGAGGCTTCATAGATAGATATTTTTGGAGTGTCTTTCCATTTTGAGATGTTTTATTTAAACTTATGTTTTATACTCAGTATATTCAACTAAGTTTTGAGATCTGATAAACTGTTTTTAAACGTTTCTTTCAATTTGATGCTTATGTATGCTTGAGTTAGTTTTCCGTTTGTAGTAAGCCAGGATGAGGGTTTGCTTGGGGACCAACAATGATTCTCGAGTGCAGGCCATGTTCAGGATGTAGGCTCGAGTCATGACATAATCCACATATGGGAGGGGTCATGCCAAACCCCCCGTACCACCTAAGAAGATACATTGGGCGTGGTTTGATTATACTAATAATAATTTTAAAAAAGACTAGCAGATCGATAAACAAAGCAATTGAATTTGGATGTTCTAATAAACCCATAAATGGTTTAATCAAAGGTCAAAACAAGAGTTTAGCAATAATGTCAAAACACAAACCCTAAAATAAAATAGTTTGCAACAAGTCTTGATCAGTACCACATGGCCATGGTACTTTATTCGGATTTCACATGAAGAACAGTTTCGTTCTTCTTCTTTGTTTTTTTAAAAATATTGGACTACTCAGGTATGTTTACCCTGAAAGAGCATCTTGAGTAGTTGATATTTTCCTCCATTTGCTACAGGAGCTGAATCATATTGGGGCGAAAGGTTTCATCATCATGTTCTTCATTATGTCTTCCAACCAGTTTTGGGACGAAGAAGACTGCTCCCCATAAGTTGAAATACTAATTGCCAGAGAAAGCTCAAGATTAGTACCTACAGCCAGATCAATAATTGGTCCTGGCGCTGGTACATATCTTGTTGCCAGAGAAAGCTCAAGATTAATACCAGCTGCAGCCTGCTCATTTTGTCGCAGGGGTGGGACATTTCTTGATGGTGAAAGCGGTGGTCCATTTCTTAATGCCAGAGTAAGCTCGAGATTAGGTTCATCCTCGATGTACATTGGCCCTCCATTTGCAGCTTCAATAGGCCTAGTAACATATATATGGTACATTAAATAACTAATTAGCAAAATAATACACTCTACTCTACCGGAAAAAGTAAAACAAACTCAAAAATAGAAGCAGCATTACTATAGTTGAAAGGGTTTGTTTTGGTAGAAAACATGAACTTTTTTCAATGTTATGCATCATTACAATAAATGCAGGAGCATTCGCAACAATGTTCAAAACAGGCTACTGATTGGAGATTTATGGATGGAAAGGAAGAAGTACTATGAGAGAATTTGTGTAGCCATGATTTTTGCAACCTTCTGTAGCTGGGCATTGTGGTGCACAACCATCAATACAAAGACTTTTGGAGGGAAGTTCATAACTGATTCATCCTTAACTACATTAATTTAACTCAAATTAGTCTTTTAAGTAACCTGATATTGCATAATTGGTTTTTCATTAGTGTAAAGCAGTTATACTCTAGTTGTGTTTATAACAACAATAAATTGAGTGAAATCTCACAAAGTGGAGTCTCAGGGTGGTAAATTATATACGTAGACCTTACCATTACTTCTCTGAGGTAGATATGCTATTTCTGAAAAACCCTTGGCTCAAGCAAATCAAAGAAGTGATTAAAGGAAAAATGTGACAGCTAATAGCAAAGCAGTAACAATAAAAACAATTTTAGCGGCAATAACTGTGCACATTAACAAATAGTGTTAAATCCTTTACCGACATTACCTAATTGCCATTAGATTCATTGTCGCTATAGGATTTAGCAGCACTTACAAAGAGTGCTAAGATATAATTTTGACTAGTAGTTGCCTCTAAAAAAACATATTTAGTAGAAACTAAACTATTGTCATTAAAGATCATTTCTTTTGTAGTGGCGGAGAATATATGCAAGAAACCTTAACAAAAATAACAAGGTGAGGTCACCTAAGCACAGTAAACCACATATAAAATCAATTACCTATAGCCAAGGACTGCATGAATATGCTAATACTAAGACTTACACGGAGCTCTGTACTTCCACCCAACCAAAGACATGAATAGGCTAGTAATAAAACAACTTTGCAACTACGTTCTAACTTTTTACCCTTATTTGCGACCTTCATACGCTTATATCTAAGGTGATGTCCTCAGTAATCGAAAGATGTGTCATATCCTATCTAATCACATCTCCTCAATACTTCTTTGGCCTACATGTCTCTCTCATTGACCCTACTATATCCAACCTCTCATACCTCCTTACTAGGGCATCTGTACCTCTCCTCTTCACGTGTCCAAAACCATGTTAGTCTCCTTTCCCTCATATTTTCCACCATGGAGGCCACTCCCACTACGTCCTAGATAGCCTTATTCCTAATTGTATTGATCTTTTTATATATTCCCACACATCCATATTAACATCCTTACTTTTGCTACTTGCATCTTATGAATCTAGGTGTTAACTGGCCAACACTTCACCTCATATCACAAAGCTCGTTTAACCACCACTATATAAAACATACCTTTAAGTTTTGGTGGTACCATTTTGTCACAGAAGACGCCGAATATAACCCTCCACCTCATCCATGCCGCATCAATATGATATTTGTGACATCATCGTCCATCTCCCCATTTCCTTAGATCAGAGACCCAAATAGTTAGATCTATCTCTCTTGGTAATAACTTGAGTATCCAAGTCTCACTTTCACACCTTCCTCATGCTTCACATATTACATTCCAAATACTATGTCTTAGTCCTGCTCAGAATCCGACTCCAGAAGCTCTAGTAGTATTTACATATTTTTAATGACAAAGGCATCCAAGACATAGTTTGGATTATAAAATATAAGGTTAACTAAACTTTCTTATTTATTCAAAAAGCAGACAATAGTTGTAGTTCATAGGTTATTCTAAAATGGGTAGATGGTGATTCCAATATTAGGAGTAACATGTACGCTGGAATCTTATTATGGGATAGCATCGAAAGTTATACGTAATAAACTATCTACTTTGAGGTATTTCTTTTCTGAGAAAATTAAAGTATGTCTATAGAAGAATAAAATTCAATAGATATCTAATAATTAGTTAGATATAATAGTAACTTCAGTGTTAACAAAATTTATAGGATACAATTCAATCGCATGACAATTCACTTTCTTAATTAACCAAGAAGTAAGTCGTAGGTAAACTATTTAACCTTGAATGTGTATGAAAAAAATATGAGCACTTGAAATCAAATGAGAAAAATATGTCATAGATTATGATTGTTAGTTTACCATATAGTCTCGGGAATATTAGCTTCCACTTCAACGGCTAGATCGAAATACATCTCCATTGGTTCAGGCTGTTAACACATGTGCAATGGACAAAAAAAAATTAAAAGTAAATGTTTATGAGTGAATTGCAAAAAGAATTATTTCCAAAATAAATAGGTAAATATAAAAAAGAAATCAAGAAGTAAATAAATATATGAAACAATACTAAGTACATAACAGACGTGCATGATTTAGAGCATCCCTGATCTCTATTTTTTTTTCATTCTTTAATAATTATAGAAGTTGGGGTATCCATTCTTAGTACACCTATTTAATTTTTTCCCTAATAAGAAATCATATTGTGCAAATTATATATGTACATTTCCACTACGATATCTCTTCCTCCTCCTTATCCTCCTCAATCTTCCTAATTCTATACAAAACTAAAACTCATTGCTTGTCTGAGATTATTTTAGATTGGTTTTATTGAAGAAACTTCTAAAAGAAAACAAAGTGAGTATTAACTTTTTAATGGTTTGAGTTGAATATATCAAATGAAAAATGTTGGACTGACATTATAGTAGTGGTTATCAACTTTGGAGCCATATAGAGTTGATTTTGAATTTTTTTAATTCATATTGAACCAAAATGTGTTGTTAAATTTCTACACAATAGTTTATGATGATCGTCCGAATTTCTAGCTGAACTTTAATAAATCTCAAGGATGTTTAGTCATAGTGATTAAAAAATTCTTGCAATTAGTCATCATTATTACTTCTTGTTTGTGTAATTTTTGTGACTACTATCCTTGTGCATTAGGATTTTTGTCACAAAAACCCAAGAGTTACAATTAAAAAAATAGGAGCATCTAATTAGTAAATAATTCACATTTTAGAAAGTGGTTTCCCCTTTCTACACCCTCCTCCAATTCCTTATAGAAGTTCTAAGATAATAAATACATAAAATACAATTAATCTATATCATTTCATAAAATAATTTCAGTAAATGAAAAAGAGAAACGTTTATGCGAATTATTAAACTAAATAAGGAACTCTAAAAAGCATCTACAAATTATTGTAGTACCTATTATGTATTACCACCCCGTGTCTGAATAATACTAGAAAGAATAGTACTAGCAGTAAGTTGTCATTATCATATATTGATGCATATTAATCTATATAAATGTAATCTCTTTTTCTACCAAAATAAAAATAAAAATATAAACTAAACAAGATTATTCAACATATAAAGGGCGTGAGTGATAAATATTAAATAATCTTTTAAATTACCAGCATTGTTTCATCTTTCTCCTCATAGTATTGTGCATATGATTGCTCGCCTTCTAGAAATAACCAATTTCCATCTTCTATATCTCGGCAGTTGGGGCAACGCATTAAGCCCCCAAGATTGAATTCTGACCCTATACAATCTGCACTAAAAATAAATATAATTAAATATACGCACACATACAAATAAAATTTCAAATGGAGCAATTTATTCACCGAAAGCTTTTTACTCTCATAGAAAAATTCGAGTAGGAAAAGGACGATAACACCTTATAGGTTAACGCAATAAACATAGATAAATGATAAACAAGTCATTACATTTCTTGACTTGTGGGGTAAAATGCGAAAAATCTACATAACCAAGAATATAAGGGGTGTGGGCCGGGTCGATACTTAATTTCCAACAAAAAGACATCTTACCACAGTAATTATGGTTTAAGTATATTGGTACAAGTCTTTCATACAATAGGTACAATTTAATCTTTTGTTGTTTCTTTTTTCGTTCTCTTCCTATCACCCAACATGGAGGGGGGGGGGGGGGGACAAGGATATTCATCCCAATCATAACAAATTTGATTCATATCGATTATTGGTTATACTAACAAAACTTGATCTAAGCATTTGTTTTTAAAAATTCTGAAAGTGTTTGTTTGAAACACATTCTTATAAATATTTTCAGATCAAAACTTCTTAAATTTAATTGCGGATTAATTATACTTTTTTCTTCTCCAAAAGAATTTCAAAAGTTAGTCCTAGAAAATATTATTCTGAATCTGAAAAGGGTTTAAATGGAGAAGAAGAGAAAGAGATTTACTAAGTCCACTTTAACAAAAAAAATTATGGGTGAGGAAATACCCATAATAGTTCATAAGACTTTAATTAAAATCTAAATAAAGTTCTTGTGAATATGATGAGCAAGTTTTATAAATACATGTCCAATAAGAGTAGTTCTAGTAATGAATTAATACACATATGGAACATAACAATTTATATTTTAGCTACTCGACATAGCTAAATATTAATATTTAAGCTGCATACCTAGGTGAAAAATGTGTCCACACTTCAACTTGGCAATGGACCTGCTATTATTGTTCGTAACAACCTCCAAGCAAATGGAGCAATCCGAGGCATTCATGCTATTGATAGGAAATGAATATTTAGATTAAGATATTGGAGATGAGAAATAATTTTTTATTACAGATTCAATTTGATGAGATTGATGAATATCAACCCTCAACAAACAAATTCTTAGAGAAAAGTAGTAAAAAGCTAATTAATTAAGATTGGGGTATGATATATACATACATATATATAATCAAATCGCTTATATGAAAAAAAAACTATTAGTAACAACCTTTGTAAATTGTAAATCTGAAATTGGATGAACAAATTGAAAAACTATTTTAGGGGTTTTAGTATAAAAAAAAAGTGTTGCACATATAAAAATAACTTATAGCATAAATTTTTTTATATTATATATTGTGCAATTTAATCTGTCATAATTTCGATCTTATCTGGGTAGTAACTAAATTCATATAAGACAGCATATAGGTAATTCAATAGTAACTAACTTTTGTTGAATTTGGTGTTAGATTTTTTATTTCAAGAATTTTTTTCTAGTATCTTTATGTATATTGGGATTTCATAATGTTAATAAAATTTTTGTATTACAAAAAAAGTTTAGGTGTGAAAGATCTAGAATGGTGAATGAAAATAAACTTTCTTGATTGAAGTTGTTTATATATATTATTTACTTCTCGCAATTCTAATAAATCATAATTTTGCATTGCAATATTAGTCATTAACTTTTGAGAGTTAGAAAATTTAATTGAAAATTACTTCATCTGTTTCAATTAATGTGAAGTGGTATGATTGGTCAAAGAATTTAAAACTAAATGAAGATTATAATTAATGTAGTCAAAATGATAGCAATTGGTAGTTAATGATATGGCACTGCATGCCATTGACAAATAATTACTTGTTTATTGAAACTTTTTATCCAGCAATCATAAGAAAATAAATTATAAATTTTTAATCCTAACCCACCTGTAGATAAGTTAATGTTTCACCCAACAATGATAATAAATAATAAAGCGGAAAAAGTAAAGTAATAGAGTAATATGTCATATATCCAGCTTTCATAAGAACATATATCAAGTGTGGATGATATTAAAAATGCACAAAATATTGTGTCACAGTGTAAAAACATCTACAACGAATTATAAATGTTCAATACAACAAAACTGTTGGATATCTAAAAGACTAGTAAATAAGACAAAAGAAGCTAGACTCTTGCTTCGAAAATAAGTAGAAAGCTTTAAACTGGACACAGTCTTAGACTAACTAGATTAGGTGGGTTTTCTAGTGTTAGGATTTGCATAAAAAAGATGCACCAGGAGTAGTATGAGGAAAAAAAACACGCGTACTCAATAAGTTTCAAAGGCCGATTGTCACAATCAAAATCTGAATAGACAAAACTGGCACCGAAACCTTGTAAGGCTGAGCGTACCAAACATAGAGTGTATCTTCTGATGTATGTCTTAGGACAAGGAGGCCTTCAAATATATCAATCTACCAAGATAATATCCTAACAACATGCGTTTATAAACTCAAGTCCAATAAGGTTGAACTTAAAGATACTCACTAATCACAAGGCAAATAAGGATGTCATCAGATACATAACAACACTGGTGAGTTCATCATCAGAGTCAACAACTAAACATAAAGGACGACACGTCCATAATCAAGATACTGCCATAAAATATAAGTCTACAAACCTCTAATAGCATAACACATATCTCATGGTCGAGACACGACCCCTACCTGCATGTCACTGTACGTATGTAAGATAAAATTCAGAACCTCTCGCTTGACAACTCTAGAAAGAAAATGTTAAGATGTCCCACATCGATAGTGTAACATCCGTCAATTTGAAATAACTATGGAAAAGCTTGAAATTTGAAGTAGTCATTTTTTTTGGAAAGAATCTGGAAAATTTGGCTAAGTATGGAAAAAAAAAAGAGTTTTTGGTCAACTTTGAGCAGTCGTAAATCCTAGCTCAGAATGATTTAGGCGAATTTCCAGTTATTTCTGGAAAGCCCTTGGAATGATCTTTCCAATGCCACCGAGTTTGCTTGATTCCGAGTTCGTGTGAGTGAGTTATGACCTTTGGAAGTTGGGCTGTTGGCACAGTCACACAGTCGCACAGTGCAGTTTGTTTAGTCCGAAAATTTTAAGGGTATTTTGGTCTTTTCCCTAATCTTTTCTTTGGGTTATATTGAGGTGTTAGACTGATGTTTGGATCATTTTTGTCCCATTTTAAAGAGTGAGAGTTAGGGCTTGGAAGATAAGAGAGAAAGAAGAGGAAAAGAAGATGAGAAAGAGAAGAAGAAGCTAAGGATCG
>NC_064282.1:56363283-56398374 GCF_019186545.1 Solanum stenotomum | reverse complement strand
TTTCCAGCTTACATACTCGTACATTCCACGTACTGAGCCATTTGGCCTGCATCTTTTTATGATGCAGACACAGGTATTCAGGATCATCAACAGGAGATTTGTTGATACATCCGGGAGTTCCAGTTAGCTATGAAAAGCCTCTTTGCTTCCGGAGGATTTCATTTACCTTTCAGTTGTATCAGTTGTTAGGAGGTCGTGGGTCTTGTCCCGGCTTCCATCTTTATCAGTTAGAGGCTTCATAGATAGACAATAGAGTTTCAGAAGTCTCTTTATTTATTTTGTTAAATGTTTTGAAAACTAAAGTTGCCTTTTATGGCGAGTTGTATATATATTCTATTATACAGAGTTTTCTTTTGAGTTAAAGATTTGTAAAGTTGAGTTTATAAACTCTTTTTCAGTTTTAAGCTCTTGTGTGCTTAAGTTAGTATTCCGCTTGGAGTCAGCCAGGATGAGGGTTCGCTTGGGGACCAGCAATGGTCTTCGAGTGCCGGCCACGTCCAGGGTGTAGGCTCGGGGCGTGACAGATAGAGGGATGGAATTCGGTCTCCTTATATGAACTTGGGCAAACCTCCCCTCATGGGCTAGCTTTTAGGGTTGAGTTCCAAGTGTCATATCTTTACATGGTATCAGAGCCAGGTCCATCCCAATTTGTTGTTCGCCCATGATGCGACCTCATTTAGAAGTGTTCACGCTCCAGTTGTGTTCTGGATGTGAGGCTGAGTGTTAGGATGTCCCACACCGGTAGAAAAAAAGGGAATTTGGTCTCCTTATATGGAATTGGACAAACCTCCCCTCATTAGCTAGTTTTTGGGGTTGAGTTAGGCCCAAGTGTCATATCTTTACAGAAAAGAGCTTACCAACTCAAATATTGAACTCAACAACTCCTATTAAAGAGGTTTTCGTAGGCCTCTACCTGAAAAAGCAACACGAAATACAGAGCCTCCATTAATGAGACGTTTGTATAAATGAAATGTGTAGATATGTCAAGGATGAATAAACATACACTCAACTTTAACAAACTACATGTATAAGAGTCGATCTAAATTTTGAATGCCACATCATGCAAATAACCTGAAAACAAAAGACTCTTGCTAAACTTTGTAGGCATAGTTACTACAAGTTTATGATATAAAAGCTTTTCTTTTGTCGTACAAGCATCATCAAGAACTCGAAGAAATTATATAATAAATAAGCATCATCAAGGACTTGCAAGTAAAAAAAAAATTAGCTTCTTATATAAATGGGTATCATCAATGGCTCATACGTATAATACAACAAAGAGGTGTCATTAAGGACCCACAAATATAATACAACATATGGGTATCATCAATGACCCTTAAATATAATACATTAGAGGGCACCACTAAGGGTTCATAAATATAATACCACATATGGTCATCTTTAAGGTCTCATATGTAACATCTCGCAAATTGAAAGAACTAGAAAGAGCTAGAATTAGAAAGAGTGATTTTTGGAAATAATAAAAATCTGGAAAATTGGTTAAGTTAAGTTTGAGTTTTTGGTCAAATTCAAACGACCATAAATCCTAGCTCAAGATGAGTTAGGTGTGTTTCCAGATATCGTAAGAAATATCTTGGAATAATCTTTCCAACACCGCCGATTTTGCGCGATTTCGAGTTCGTATAAGTGAGTTATGCCCATTGGAAGTTGGGATGTTCAAATAAGGAAAGTCCAATCCGGATTTTAGAAGGGCATTATGGTATTTTTCTTACCCAATTAAGTTAATTCGTTTTTAGCAATTAAATTGGGGTCTAAACTGAATTGGTTCAGTTTAGAGAATTGGAAATTTGCGCTAGGGTTGTTGGAGAAAGAATGCAAGAGGAGAAAAGAGGAGAAAGAGCAAAGTTCATCGTTCTTATAGGTTTAGCTTGTGGATTTCGACAAGGGTTGATCCCTAAAGAGGTATGTGAGTCTTTCATAGCGTTGGATTTGTTCACCCACGTGCCAATCATGTTTATTTCAGCGAAGTTTGTTTTAGAAAGTTGAAAGTTGATGAATCTTGAATGGTGTTCTTGAAATTGACCTTTGTTCTTGAGTTAGGTGGAGATTTAGCAGTTCTTTGAGGTTAAAACATTGTTTCCTTGAGTTGTTTGAGTTAGATTCTTGTGTATACATGTTGTGCATCTGAATCTAAAGAAAAATTGAGAAGAATAGTCGAGTTTGGGTGAATTGGGACAGGAAAACGAAAGAAGGAAAAAGTAGGGCGAATCGGGTACCCCAGGCCGCGTGGCGGACCTGTCCCTCAGTTTTGAAAAATTCATCCTAGCATCACGGAGTGGTCACGGACCTCTCTGCCTCAGAAAGTATTTTCGCGACCAAAATTTAAATAGCCTCCGCATCGCGGACTAGTGTCCAGGCAATGATTTCTTGATCATTTCTCATGTTTAGCTATCTGCAATCATTCCTAAACATCATGAGATCTTTCCTATCACAAATCACAATCGTTGAATCCATAATTCAATTCAAGGAAAGTTAAGAGTCAAGTCAATAAAAGTTAAGAGTCAAGTCAAGAGAAGTCAAGAGTCAAGTTAAGAGAAGTTCATAAAGTTTTCCAAAAGTCTTTTCAAATGTTTTAACTTTGTTTTAAGACATACTTGAGTTTTGAGTTGAGTAAAGAGTAAAGTTTGAAGTTCATTTCTTCAAAATAGTATATCGAGACTATGTATTCCCAAAGAGTAAATGTTTTCACATTTAAACAAGAAAGGAAACTGAGTTTTTCAAAAGAGCATTTGAGCTAGTTTTCAGTAAAGAGTAAGAGTAAAGTTCATTCTTAAAAGATTATACGGGAACTAAGTATTCCCAAGAGTTAAAATGTTTTCACATTTGAGCAAGAAAGGAAATTGAGATTTTCAAGAGATCTTATAAGCTAAGTTTTTGAGTAATTATCTCAAATCAAAGAAAAAGTTATGTTTTTAAATATATGAGTTGAGTATTTTGGGAGAAGTATTGAGCAGCGATATGGGGATGAGTTTGAGTTCAGATAACTCACGTCTCCATAAACCATGTAGCCATCATGGGTAGAAAGGATCATACTTTTTAGATGATTCCTTAGTGCTTTTCAGCATAGACTAGTGGATCAACTTAGTTAAGCGTTCTATATGACGGCAAAGTATAGGAAAGTTCTGGCAGCGTGGGCAAGACGTTGAATCACCACTTAGTCTCATAGTGGTGGTTGTCGGTTAGAGAAACTCCGACAGAAACTATATTACTTTATTATATGAGTAAAGTTGAGTTTGTTATTGCATTTTCTTTAACGAACTAAGTTGTTTTCCACTGTTTTACAAGCTTTCTATATATTGCATATGTTTATTGCTTTATATTGAGTTAAGTTATTCAGGAGTTGAGTAAAGTCAAGGTAAGTGTTTCTTTCAGATTATTTTCAAGCTTAAGTTATGTATAGCATTCTAACTCGCATACTCGTACATTAAATGTATTGATGCCAGTTGGCCTGCATCTTATTATGATGCAGACACAGGTAACCAGGATCAGCATACAATGCCTCGTTGATCCAATTGAGCACTCAGAGTCAGTTGGTAAGCTTCCTAGCTTTCCAAAGGATCTTTTTTATTGCTTTCAGTATTTTAGTTCATTAGGATGTCGTGGGTCTTCTCCCAACATCCATCTCAGTTGTTTAGAGGCTTCATAGACAGAGTTAGTGATGCTAGTTCATGAGTCTTTACTTTTCCTTTTCAGTTAAGTTGAGACTTGAGTTGCCACTTTGGCGGTGAATGTTATTTATTACATTCTAAGTTATATTTTGAGCAGTTCAGTTTACTTATTTTAAAAGTATTTATCTTGAGTAAAGTCTTCCGATGAGTAAGTAAGTCAGGACAAGGGTTCGCTTGGGGCCAACAATGGTTCTCGAGTGCCGGCCACGTCCAGGGTGTAGGCTTGGGGCGTGACACCATATGTATATTGTCTTATCTTTCATTTACTTATATAACTCACTAGTGAATATGTCCACGCTTCGCGCGATGAGAAAAAAATAATTAAAATATTTAAATAAATCATTTCTTATATCTGAATATCAAAAATATTTTAAGAATCATTTCTAATTTTCAAATTCAAATAGATTTAAGTTTTAAGTTCTAGTTATTATTGAATACAATTTAAGCAATGTAATAATAACTGTTGAAATAATTCAATATAGTGTGAATTATTTTGCTATTGATTAGAATCGTAATTTAAAATAATAAATATTTTCTTTTAATTGAATCATATTCGTTTTGTTGAATTGTTGATGCACTTGAAAAAAAATGGATCATACAATATTAAATATATTATATGATGTGTTTGATTTTTTGAACAGAATAAAAAGAACACAAATGGTCATTGAGCTAAAGATTTATTGTAGCAAAGTCATAGAAGTAAATTTTGTATAAAAAATATAACTTTTAAATATTTATCATACATAGTATTTATCGAAAATTCATCTATTCAATGTAGAAAATTGAAATAAATTCCAACACATTTTAAATTTGTATTGCAATTACGCACAAACATTAACTTTTTTTTATTAATCAGTATTAAGTACTATAATTGAAGATTGATATCTCAATTTAGGAAAATATAAAGGTGGAAGATAAAAGATTGATGTAGAACTTCACTTTGGTCAGGATTATCATTTATCTTCTTCTTTGTTTGAATTTTTTTACTATCTTTTGATTTATAAAATCTGCAAAAACAATTTTAAAAATTATATTTATTTCTCTCCTCACCATTATTACAATTTATTAAATATTAAATATTTTTCACCTCTCCTCATCATTACTACTACTACAATTTACTTTTTTCCACTTTCTATTTTTATAGTTTTTTAAAATAAAAATTCTTGTTGATCTCTCCTCACAATTATCATAATTAATTTTTCTTATTATATAATTGTTAGACGTTAAATTGTTAAAAACGAAGAATAAAATACAAATTCAATGCATAATTAATCTTTGGAGTTTTTGTCCACATCCACACTCACAAGTTGATCATAATTCAATAGTCTGCATCTAATTTTTCGAGTCAAACTAAAATATGCATATAATACGCATAAAAAATATAATAACAAAAAAAATGTGACGATTTCTATAAATTATGGCAATAACTCTCGAAATATAAAAAAAAATATTAAGGTGATGAATTTTATAACTTTGACAATATCTCTATTTATATGACTATAATATAAAATATCAAATAATGTAATATGACTATTAATTATTTTATATATTAGAATCACAAAAAGTTGTTAGTGTAATGAAAATAAAGATTATTAATGCTTACATTAAAGATGTGACATTTTAGTTTCTTAACATTGCGTAATTAATATAATTAATAGAGTTAAAGAAGCGGATTTTTATACTTTTTAATTTTATTTATAACACATAAATGATGAAAAAAAAAAGAAAATCCAAAAACAGGAAAAAAAAAAGAAAGAAAAAGAAAAGATTGTTGTAGTTTTGACCAAAGAGATGTGTCATATCACTTTTTCTATTCATAATATTAATTTATTATTCTATGATTTAAATATTTAAAATGTGTTTGGTTCTTCAACTACAAATGATTTAGATTAACATTAAGTTGTGTGTTTTTCTTTAATTTTGGTTCTTACATTGTTAATACATGTGAAACTACAAAAAATCAATCATCAATTTATCTATTTTCTTAGAATTTAAGCATTTTTCTATTTAAAAAAAATATTATTAATTATTGATTATAAATTATTAATTATTAATTAATGATCAGTTCTACCTTCAAAAAAATAAGGAATTTCAAAAGGCTACCTTTTTGTCTTCACATAAAAATATATATTTTTAAATATTTCTTTTCCTTATATTCCTTTTTCTACCTTTTATTTTTGTAGTTTTCTAAAATTAAATTTTACTTATCTCTCCTTTATATTATCATAATTTTTTTTGCCTCATTATAAACATATATTTTTTAAATATTTCTTTTTCTTATATTCCTTTTTCTACCTTTTATTTTTGTGGTTTTCTAAAAATAAATTTTACTTATCTCTCCTTTTTATCATCATAATTATATATATATATATATATATATATTGATTTCTATTATTTTCTAAAAATAAAAGTATTTTATTTATCTTTCTCTTTATTATCATAAATGTATTTTTTTTTCTTTCGAAAATTGACTTCATTGTATTGAAGTGTGTAAATATTATGTGTATATAGTATTCTAACTCTTTTTTGGTATTTGCTTTGTTAGAGAAGAATTTGAGTACTTTTATAATTATTTTATATATTTTTAATTTTCTGCAAATTTTAATAGCAAGTTAAATGAGATTGATTAAGGGAAAAATCAATTGGAAGAACATATTTATGATTATAAAAAGAAGGAGATATATATATATATATATATATATATATATATATATATATATATATAATAGAAATAGAAGGTATAATATTAAATTATGTTAATAAGGAGCAAAGTTGATTACATTTTTTTCTTTTTAGAAAATTAAAAAAATAGAAGGTATAATATTAAATTGTAATACTTGTTGGCATAAAATGGTCAAATCTACACAGGTATATTCTAACGAATTCATTCATACAAACAAATTAATTTTTTTATTTATTTGAGCTAGTAAAACATCTCTTGCTATGAGTTCTTGATTTCATCTTCTGCATAACGTTTATTTATACAAATACAACAAAAATTCAATTTACCTAAAGGAGTAAATCTGCTCTTGCAATAATTCTTCCATTTTGTCAATTTACCTTCAAAATATGTGCTCTCTAGCCTAGTTTTATTTGTACAAACAAATAAAAAAATTGATCTGAGGTAGTAAAACTTTTCAAAAAATTAATTTACCTGAAGTAGTAAATCTTCTCTTCCAATGATTCTTCCATTTTGTCAAGTTACTTACAGATTATGTGATCTCCTACATATATTTTTATACTTTTTTTATTGGTTGATTACAAAACCGTTACCATTGTTCATTTTCTACTGCAACAATAAATATATCATCATTAGAAAAAGAGACAAAGTGAGGGAGTCAGCAAATTTTTTGTTCATTATGAGATCTCTACTCATCATCTCTAAATTAGCTTTCAGAGAGCTTTGTCGTTATTTGTAAATCAAAAAGAATAGAATGAGAGAATTAATATTTCATGGTGGCCATGGTTCACAAGTTGAATGTTAGAAAACGTTTTGATGTTTTTCGATCTTCAAGTATATTGAAGTCTTCAATAGAATTTCATTCTTATTTTGCTAGATCCGCTTGTTGTAATTCTTGTTGGCATAAAATGGTCAAATCTATACAGGTATATTCTAACGAATTCATTCATACAAACAAATTAATTTTTTTATTTATCTGAGCTAGTAAAACATCTCTTGCTATGAGTTCTTGATTTCATCTCCTGCATAACGTTTATTTACACAAATAAAGCAAAAATTCAATTTACCTAAAGGAGTAAATCTGATCTTGCAATAATTCTTCCATTTTGTCAATTTACCTTCAGAATATGTGCTCTCCAACCTAGTTTTATTAGTACAAACAAATAAAAAATTTGATCTATCTAAGGTAGTAAAACTTTTCAAAAAATTAATTTACCTGAAGTAGTAAATCTTCTCTTCCAATGATTCTTTCATTTTGTCAAGTTACATACAGATTATTTGATCTCCTACATATTTTTTTATACTTTTTTAATTGGTTGATTACAAAACCGTTACAACTGTTCATTTTCATTTGCAACAATAAATATATTCTTTATGTTAAAACTTTTCATTATCTTCTTTAATTGTAGGTTAATACATGCATTAGAGGTATTTTGTAGATTGTTATATCAAGAAATGAATTTTAAAAATAAAAAAAATAAGGAAAAAGATAAAATGAAATGGTGGCCATAGAGAGATGCCATTTTTTGAAATAATCATTCTTATTGATATCAGCTTTTTTCTGATTTAACACGATTCCATTTTTTAAACAAATTTCTGAAAATTCTTCCAGATGTCTTAAATGTTCTTCAATATATATATATATATATATATTTGTAAACTCTGTTAAGAAATTACTCAGCGACATTCTCTTTCATGATTATATTACAACTTTAATTCTATCTCCATAATTAGACTCGAGAGTGATCTTAAATAGAGATTCGTTATTTCTTGATATATTTGCTCAATTCAACTTCCACACTCAAGTAGGAGTTGAGTCTCGACTGGACTCACCTCGATATTATATTATTCACCAATTCTATTTTTTTAATTACTTTAAACTCGTGTATGAATAAGGATTCAACATATTTCTTTTCAATCATAATTATAACAAATCTAGCTCATAGTGAGTTATGTATACAATGAATTCTCACGTGAATGCATGGGTTGTAACACCTTTTCTTAGTGGGAATATCCGTTCTCAAATTTAACTAATTGCATGCAGGGATTAAGGCTAGGAATTCTTTTAAACTTTCAACAAAGTTTCATCTGTATATGACCATCCCAAATCTGAAAATCAACTAAAACCAACCTACACGTGGCAATTCTTAACAGAACAATAAAGCTCTTATTGAAAAATTATCAGTAATCATTGTATGAAAAAAATTTCAACTTAAGAGGGTGACCTTAACCTTACCTATATAGAATAGTATACAACATATAAACATCCCAATAATGTAGAATTTATAACATTCATCCCGAGGTTATTCAATGATAAATTTATTGTAAGGTTCTTAACTTGTGAGATTGTAAGTCCTTAGGCGTATACCGAATGCACAATTAAATTATTAGAACATGTAATCTTTTGTTCAAATGAGTTATGGATCGATTATTTGGGAGCATGTGTACTAGTGACCTCTAAATAGGTAGCAAATTGGCAAATAAACTATAATCTGAAACTTATCAGGCAATCTTGTAAGCAAGAGGCATATGTAATTGTTTCAAACATGAACTTTTAAAATGTAAAAACACTTATAGCATACGATTATTCAATTATGATGCATTAGTCCTATAACAATTAATCAATAACTTACACATTTACAACCTTTAGAAATGGATAACGCTTAAAATAATGACCTACGAGGCTTGTTTCATACAAACCATTACTTATTATAAGGTCTATAATGTGCAATCAAATAACCTATGACTTGTGAGCGTATAGTCTCTAACATTTGTATGCATGTAATATGTGATCAAGTGTTCTAGCAGGTAGGTTATATATTGATGTCACCCAATTACACCCTCAAATGGGAATAAAACGGTTGTTGTCAATATATAGTAACCAAGTAAGGTTGGGGTTGAGTCCTACAAAGAGCGTGATGAGAGAAATTACCATTTGTTAATGAATTCCTATCTGATAACTACTATTTAAATTGTGGGTTTTAAATTGGGATTTATGAACTAGATTATACTAGAATTTGTTATCAAGGATTAAAATTAAACTAGGGCTATGGTTCCTAGACATCGGAATTTAAACAAGTAATTTACTATCAACTCATACAAGTGTGTTTATTGTGCAAAATTGATGAACATGTTAGTCTACTAAAGTCTCTCGGCCAACCCTTGGGTGTCGAATTAAATTATTCATCGATATCATACGTTATCTATATCTCAAGCTATTAGATGGGGGTTGATAGCTTCAAATCCATGTTAATAAAAAAAAAATTCTAATCTTGAATTTTTTCATGACCCAAAAATGGATATGATGACACTTGTCTATTCCCACAAAGACAAGTCAGCCTCAACACAATGAAATGAAAGAAAAACAGAATTACAGTAAAAACAAGAACAAGATAAAGCAGAAAACTTATTATTCTATTTAAATGCCCAAAATCTGGTTGTCGCAAGTGTCTGGGCTCGGAACTACACAAGTATAGAAGCAAGGGGTGAGTACCAATAACACGGTACCCAATAAGTAACCTACTAAACAAAGCAACTAGCTAGAAAACGGATACCCCTTACACTCAAACCGAACCTCCTCAAACTACAACCTGCACAAAAATTAGTCTAAACCTAGCAATTCTACAATACACAGCTCGCATGCCCAATATTCACAGTTCAAATCTTCACAATTAAACAATCAACTAGTTCAAATAAGTCAATCTCAATGTCAAGTAGTTCAGTTACATGCAACAAGTACATCAATCACAATTAACAAACAAGTCACGCATAGACAACAATGTCATCAATTCACAATGACAAACCTCTCGCTGGAACACTTTCCCATCAGCACAATATCACTAGCCGAAACCATTTTCTATAGGCACAATATCACTTGCCGGAACCATTTCCCTTCGAATTTATATCTAATCACTGGCTGAAACTATTTTCCATTGGCTTTATATCAAATTACTAGTCAGAACCATTTCCCATTGGATTTATATCAAATAACTAGCTGGAACCATTTCCCATCAGCTTTATAAATACTTTCCGGATATGACCTCGGTATCACAACACTCAGCAACAAAGATCTCGGCATAATTACACTCACCGGCAAAGGACTCGGCATAATAACTCTCGCCAACAAAGACCCTAGCATCACAATCATCACATGACTCATCCCGGAGTTCAATGATGAAAGCACACAAGCAACATCACACCACATAGAGGAGACAAAAATTTACACAATTCAAGTCAACATTCATGATTTCAAGCATTTCTGTCACGACCCGATTTCTCGAGTCATGATGGCACCTACTATACCCTACCAGTAGGTAAGCCAACCCGTAACCCAGAACATCAAGCAATGAGCAAAAGGGCAGAAACTAGCGAAAACAATAATCTAAACAAGGATAACAAGGCGGAAGCAACCCAAAATGAATATATACAGAATCCCTCCCAGAACCTGGAAGTCACTAGTACAGAGCTATCTAATAAAGAGTACAAGTCCCAAAAGTGGACCACAACAGAGCGTGTCTCAAAGGCAACAAGACTAGCTAAAACAAAAGAAGGAGACAGAACAAACCCCAAAACGCCAAGTGCTCGCCCTCGTCTCCGAATCACAACTNACCTGAGAAACACACCAAGCATCTTCTGGTCCTCAAGCGGCATAGGTCTATCCGCTGCCAAGGGCTGTACTCCCTCAGGTGGTACCTGGACCTGAGGTGCCCTCACTGAAGGCTGATCCTGCGGTACTAGTGCTGGTGTAGCTAGGGCAAGTGGCTGCTGCATCCCCCCAAGCACACCTAAGAGCTGAGCAATAGCGGCCTGGAGATCTGGAGTCAAAACTAGTCCGGGTGGCGGCTGGGATGGCCCTGGCCACACCGGCTGATCTGGTATACGAAGTGCTGAAGGGTCTGCTACTGGCTCTGGATCCTCCTCTCTCTCCTGGACTGATGCTGCGGCCCTCTCTCGACCTCGGGGTCGGCGTCTACCCCAAGCTGGGGCTCGTCTGCAGGCCTGGGTGCATCACCCCCGGCCGCGCCACCTCGCGAGCGAGCCATCCTGCGAAAGAGTGAAACAAGTGAGATCTTAAGGAACCAATAAGACACATGCTGCACGAAAGTGAAACAAAAGAGGAAATCTTTCTAAAGACATCATGTAGCCTCTCGAAGATAAGTTACGGACGTCTCCGCACCGATCCGCAAGACTCTATTAGACGTTAGCTCTGTACAAGTGAAACCGGTGAACCTGAGTCTCTGATACCAATTTGTCACGACCCGATTTCTCGAGTCATGATGTCACCTACTATACCCTACCAGTAGGTAAGCCAACCCGTAACCCAGAACATCAAGCAATGAGCAAAAGGGCAGAAACTAGCGAAAACAATAATCTAAACAAGGATAACAAGGCGGAAGCAACCCAAAATGAATATACACAGAATCCCTCCCATAACCTGGAAGTCACTAGTACAGAGCTATTTAATAAAGAGTACAAGTCCCAAAAGTGGACCACAACAGAGCGTGTCTCAAAGGCAACAAGACTAGCTAAAACAAAAGAAGGAGATAGAACAAACCCCAAAACGCCAAGTGCTCGCCCTCGTCTCCGAATCACAACTGTAAAAGAATGCTGGAACTAATCACCGCTGGTAACTGGTACTGGGACCTGCATCACGGAATAGATGCAGAGCGTAGCATGAGTACCAACACAACAGGTACTCAGTAGGCATCATAGGCCGACTGAGCAAAAAGGGTAAAAACAATAAGAAAGGATAGAATCTAGACACAGAGAGGTCAAACGGATAAGAAAAGAAAGCACACGAGCATACCAGAAACAAACTAAGTACAACTAGACTAAACCTAACTGGACCCCCATAAGCCCAGAAGGTACACTCGTTCACAAGCTTAAATAAAACCTGAACGAACCCCCATAAGCTCGACAGGTACATGGAAAAGCTAAGTCTACTGAGAAAGAAGAAAATCGGGCTCTCAGCCCAAAGTAACAAAGATAATCCATCAGACTCCACCCAGCCAGCAGTGCACTCCCAGCCCAGCTAGAAAGAGTGACCCTAGGGGGCACCCAACCAAACAGTCCACTCCCAGCCCAGCTAGAAAGAGGGACCCGTGAGTGAGGTAGATATCGTGAGTCGTCCTACTATGTAGTCAGCTCCCAGCCCAGCTAGAAAGAGCGACCCGGGGACACCAAGCCAGCAGCACACTCCCAGCCTAGCTAGAAAGAGAGGCCCGGGGGCGATCGCCGATATCACCGAGTCTACCCAGCCAGCGATACGTTCCCAACCCAGCTAGAAAGAACGACCCCGGGGGTGATGGTATCTCCAATAGGATCCAATCCCACAATACTCACCGTGGAACGCCATCCACTCTAAGAAATCACAGAAAAGGCTTCAAGCCTATACTATCTCAATCCCACGCCTCGAGTGATGCACCAAACCTTCGAGAAATATGCCGGAACCGCATAATCCGAGGGAGAAAATACAGAAGTGCAGCAAGCAGCGATAACGCCTAATCTAAGGCTTAAACTATCAGACTCAAGTCTGCTACTCCAGTCTACAAGGAGCTAACTCATCCGAACGACGTCGGCAGAAAGTCAAGGTTATCCAGCCCACACGGTTCATAAGTCTAAGGCAATGCTAGCCTAACCTAGACTAAGGCATACAATACAAAGCATACAAGCATACAATAACATTTAGCACATAGACATGCAACTCTACTAAACCGGATAACATGATACTACACCCGAAATATGGCCAATCGATCCTAACATGAGGTATCTAATCAAAGTAAGGTAGTAAACTGGTACCCACCCCCAATTCACTCCAATCAATGTGTTTTTTTACACAATTAAGCTCAATCTAAAAGAAGGAAAGCCGTAACCTACCTTAAGGCCGATCGCGCGCTCTCTAAATCACTTTACCGGAGCTTTCCCTTTCCGAACAGTCTCGAAACGCTGCCCCGCTATCAAAAATAGAGTCACAACGTTACCACGGTTATTTAGACACCAAAATCACAACAAACGGAGACAGGTCAATTTTGGAGTCAAAACGGGAATCGTGGGACCCGCACCGAACTGTCCGAATTTGACTCCGTCAAGAGACCCTAAACAGCATCCCAAACTTATGTTTCAAAATGGAACACAATCCGAGGCTCAAAACACAGAAAAAACCAACAAGCAAGAAAACCCACTTTAATATACTAAAAGAAACCCTACAGCAGCAGCCAAAACTCGAAATAAACGAAAATCAAAAGGTGCCCAGCACTCTTTGAACACTCTACAATGAAGCCACGACAATTCTCAACACGTGGGACTTCGAATCACCCAAAACCGAGCTAAAATGAGTGAGATATGACCAAAACAAAAATATCAAAAACAAGGACTCGAAAAAGGCACTACAGTCAGGTTTCATGGCGAATTTACCTCAAACGGGAACTCCAAACCACTATCCGAGCTCACCAACGCGTTGCCCTCGAAAAATCTCACAACTTTGCCGTTTGAATGGCCCAAATCGGATGAAAGATGAGAGAGTAAAGAGAGTTTGAAGTTTTGGAAATATTGCTGAAAATCTGTATTATATTGCAGATATTCTGCAGTTTTTCCAATAACTAAAAACCCCGACGGGGTACTCCGATCTCGTTCGGAACCCCGTGCACACAAACGAGATATGCAACCACACCAAATTTGATATTCCAGACTCAACGGCGCAGTCGAAATTTCCATCAGAGGTCATTTCGATAAAAAGTGGGTCCCACTTCCAAAGGTCATTTTAAGTCAAAACTCACAAAAGGGCTCGGAAAGATATCGAAAACCTCGGGACACAAAATAAGGGTCAATCTAGACCAAACTCGACATTCCGGAGCTAACTGCACTGACAGAATTCTCATCCGAGCGCATTTACTCAAAATGTTGACTAAAGTCAAACTTATGCCAAAATTCAAAGGCTAAAACGCCTAATCACACCAACTCACACTGAAAACCTCGGGAGTCAAGTCAACCATGCTACTAGCCTAAAATGACCCTTCCGGAGCTGATGGAATCGTCAGAATTAGATTCCGATGTCATCTTCTTGAACTTTTGATCGAAAATGATCGTTCAAGGTTCATAAGCTCCAAAACACAAAAACTCACACCAAGACCAAACGAACGTCCAGGTGACCGAACTTTCAGTCCCAGCAAGTCATAAAAATGACTTGGGGTCGCTACAGGAACGCTCTAAACGACACACAGAAGGCAAGACACAAAAATGACCAAGAGGGTCATTACAATTTCATCGATCAATCAATAAGGGTTACATTAAGGCAATTCACATCATCATATTTAACACATAGCCCTTTTCACTTCAAACCCTTTTTATTCATTTAGATGTAACAAATGGATAATTTAACCGTTCACCTCATCCCTATTACCCCCAACACACGAGCAACAAAGGAAACATATGAATTCAACTAGAATACAAGGTTTAGGAAGTCACTTGCCTTTAATCAATCAACAATCATTCTAAGAGTTGACTCTTCCCCTTCCGAACCACTTCCAAAGCCACACAATCTAAAATAATCAAGTATTCGCAATCACCCATTAGAAACAACACTTCTCACAACAATTATGTAAAGAAATTGGTCAAGCAACTCAAAACCCAATATCAAAATGGAGGTTTGAATCCAGAAAACAATACTTGAAAATGATGTTAAAGGCTTTAATAACTTATTAGTGAAATTTTATTTTGAAAAAAAGGATCAAAACCACTTTAAAATCACCATTTTACTAAATTATTGGGTTCTTGAAAAACCTTGTCATTAACCCACAAAAATCTCAAAATTTGATGTTAAAACCCATGATTAATCAATGGAAAATGAAGGTTTAGGATTCAACACACTTGTCGAAATGATCAACCATAGAAAATCCTTCTGAAATTCGCCACTAAGGGTTCCCAAAGTTTAAAAATGGTGAAATTGGGCTTAAACCCTAAAATGAGCAGCAAAACCCCTCTTTGATGTCGCACAAGGGACAAGGGGTTCCCTAAAGAGAACCTTGCCATACACACGAGTGTTGCTTAAGAGAAGCCTCATTTGCAAAAGTGAAGGTCGCTTAAGCAGCATGCCTATCGCTTAAGCAAAGGTCTCTTAGGCGGCTGGCCTTTGCAAAAGTGAGGTTTGCAGATACCATCAACTTCACCCAATTTCCAAAACATCGAAATGACCCTTGGGATTGGTCTGGAACGTCGGTACACACAAATAACATATGCAAATCAATTATACTCGACGCTCCAGACTCAATGTCAAAACATGAATCTGAGGTCTCCTTGACTCTAGATCCATGAAAACCACAAGAAACTAACTTATTCCTAAAAAGGCTAAAGTAAGCTCGAGAAATCTCAAAAATCAACCAAGACCTCACCTAGGCCTAAAAACATCACCCAAACCCGATTAAACTCTCTTAATACCAATCCCAAAATCTAAATCCCGAATGTTAAACAAAGTCAACCCAAATGTTAAAATTTCCATAATTTCACAACTTCTGACCTCAAATCCTCAAAAGGACTTGGAATCTAAAATTGAAAACTGTCACGGATCAAATTTCCTATTTTGGGACTGATAGAATCAATGGAATTCCATTCCGACACTCGAAACTCCAAAAGAACCTAAAACCACTTTCTTGACAACTTAGCCTTTAAAACTCACAAACTTACCAAATTCTCAACTTTTAACTCAAAGTTCAAAATCAACCTTTCAAACTCAATCAAGAATGACTCAAGGTCGATAGCAGGAGGGGAAAATAGAGAATTTATGAAACTTTCCAAAAATGAACGATCGGGTCATTACATTATCCTCCACTAAAAACCATGTTCGTCCTCGAATATAAAGCAAAAGAAAGTACTTGAAGCTTCAAAAAGCTGAGGATATCTGGAACGCATATCAGACTCTGTCTCTCATGTAGCCTCACCAACTGAATGATGCTTCAATTGCACCTTTATTGAAGTGTTATCCTTGGTCCTAAGCTTTCGGACCTACCTATCCAAAATGGCTATAGGCTCCTCCTCAAAAGATAAGTCTGGACCCAACTCAACTGAATCAAGGGAAAGTACATAAGACTCATCCGACACATACTTTTGAAGCATGAAGACATGAAACTTGGGATGCACAATTGAAAAACTAGGTGGCAAGGCCAAATTATAAGCCACCTCTCCCGCACAACTCAAAATCTCAAAGGGTCCAATGAATCAAGGGTTAAGCTTGCCTTTCTTTGTAAACCTCATCACACCATTCATGGGTGACACTAAAAGTCAAACATTATCACCCTCCATGAATAATAGGGCTAAAACTCTCCGATCCGCATAACTCTTCTATTGACGGTGGACTGTCAACAGTCTACCCTGAATCATACAAACCTGCTATATAGCATCTCTAAGCAATTTTGTATCTAATAAGTTCATCTCAACTGAATCAAACCATTCGATCAGAGATCTACATCGTCTGTTATACAATACCTTAAAATAGGCCATCTTAATACTGGAATGATAACTGTTGTTATAGGAAAACTCTGCTAAGGGTAAATGTTAATCCCATCTAGCACCAAAATAAATCACACAAGCTCGGTGCATGTCCTCTGACACCTGAATCATCTATTCAAACTGACTATCTGTCTGAGGATGGAAGGTTGTACTCATATATAATCGAGTACACAAACCATGCTGCAATGCCTTTGAGAAATAGAAAGTGAGTGGGGAATCTTGATTGGATACAATAAAAATTGGGACACCGTGTAGTCGCACAATCTGACTGATATAAATGAAACATCGCGTATCCGAAAAAAGAAAAATAAAATGAATTTTGGGAAAACTACAGGTGCCAGCTACGAGGGCCACCCACGGCCCGTGGATGGGACCACAGAAGGTAGGTGTGGTCCGTGGATGGCCTTGCCTAAGGGAGGTATGGAGACCAGAATCACGGCCTGGCCAACGGACCGTTGGTCAGACCACAGTCCGTGGTTAGGGCCCGTGGTTGGATGTCCCAAATCCCAACTTTTTGATAACTAACGGCAGTCCACCAGGACGGGCCATGGGTCAGACCATGGTCCGTCCACTGGTCCATAGTTGGTAGGTCGGTGGTTAAGTCAAGGGTTCTTAGCTCTTTTCCTAATTAATCAGTTCCTATCCTAAGACCCCTGTATAAGTGTTTTCAACCCCAAATTAGCCCATCCAGTTCATTCTTCCAAATTCAAAATAAAAGATCAATTCTCCTCTCCAAAATATTTCTCTCTTTAGAAACTTGAAGAAGAAAGAGGATTCAACCTAGGGTTTAAAGTCAAGGTCTCAACTCCTCCATTGAAGGCTAACATTCTGATTCAAGGTATGGCAGTTTTCATCCATGGATTCCTCCCATTCTTGGAGTTCCCAAATTCCTCTATTCTAAAGGTAGAACTCCCCAATTGAGTTAGGGTTTTCTTCCATTATCATGGGTTTTTTCATTATTGATTTAAATAATCGAATTATGATCTCTTGTGCATGAATTGATGAAATATTATGATTTTATGATGATTTCCTCATGAACTCATGTAATCCCCATATTTTCAAGTTATGAATCATAGGATGTGGGATTTTGATCTTAAAGGAAGAGTTTTATGAAATTAAGCATGTATTGAAAGCTTTACATGTATTTATGATCAAATCCATATCTAATCCATGTTTTTAAATGTTGATGTTTGAAAGTGGGTTTTGAACATTAAGAGGTAAACTATGGACTTATGCACTTTCTTATGAAATTTATGCAAATGATTTAAGGGTGCTTTGAGAGTAAAGTACCAATAATCATGATGTGTTATTGAAAGGATTTTCTCATGTACACATAAGAGCTAGATGTGAAAGGTTTTCTCATATAGCAAAGGATTCTAAGGTTGAAAGGCTTTCTCACCTAATTGAATCAAAGAATAAGAGCTATCCTAATGAAACTAGCTTGGATTGGTTATCATATGATACCTTTCCATGGATGATGATTTAGCTTGGATTGGCAAGATGATGTACCTTTCCATGGATAATAAGAACAATAAGAAAGGACTATTCTGTGGGATTTAAGCTTAGCACCAAGAGGATATTGAGATAGAAGCTCTCCCTATAGTAGAGGTCGGGTTTCTAGAAGCAATCTCCTTATCCCTTACCTATGTGCCCCCATAAGATGAATGTCTCGAGAGACATTAGCTAGTGGATCCACTTAAGCTATAAGTTCATGGTTCTACCTTAGCAAGTAAGACAATCCTTTTTGGTGTGGGAGACATTAGGGATCATGTTATAGCTCACATGGTCATTATGTTGGTTAACTATAATTTCCCACATTAATAATGAACTAAGGTTACTTCAAGAAGTATTGTATATGAGTTCAAAGGTTTTAAATATGATGCTAGCTTGTATTAACCATGATTTTAAGACTTATGTTATCTCACGCTTTTATATTATGTTTTAGCTTGGTTAATTGCATGTCATGAAATGAAATGTCCTTTTTTAGCATGATTTAGATGTTTTATGCATGGCCATCATACGTGCTACATTATTTTGTACTAACGCATACTTTTGATTACATTTCCCCAAATGTACGGTCGGACAGTCAGGGTCATCAGTTTTGTGGCTAGTGGTTGAGTTCGAGATATCTGAGGTTGGGCGAGTCCTCATGCTTTGAGGACGAAATTTTATTGTTTAACTTTCGTTCATGTATTTCTCTTTTGGACATGATGTATGGGCTAGGCCCAATTTAATTCCATTGGCTATGATGAGACAAGTGTTTTAGACTTCTGCTTTACTTTTATAAAATGTTTTAGACTTAGATTATTGTTTTTACTCTTATTGTTCTATTTCTTATGTTATGAGAGCTAAGTGGCTTGTATGGAGTCCTTCGGGGTTCTATACACCATGTTACATCTAAGGGGTACCCCTGGGTCGTGACAATAAAGCTCAGCTAACTTCTCCGCCATATACTTTACTCGGACTGGGATGAAAAGGGAGGACTCGGTCAACCTATCAATAACCACCCAAATGGAGTCTTATCCACCCACAGTGGTAGGTAATCCCACAACAAAGTCCATAATGATTGCTCCCACTTCCAAGTAGGAATAGGCATCCTCTAAGATATACCTCCGGGCCCCTAGTGCTCACACTTGACTTGTTGGCAAGTCAAACACCTCGAAACAAAATCTGCAATATCTCTCTGCATACCACACCACCAATAGTGCTGGCTCAAGTCATGATACATTTTCACCGCACCCGAATAGATGGAATATTGGGAGTAATGGGCCTCTTTAAGAATCAGTCAAATCAACTTGTCTACCTTGGGCACAAAAATCCTGCCTCCAATCTGCAAGACACCATCAGAATCAAGGACAACCTCCTTGGCTTCCCCTCTCATCACCTTGTCTCGAATGAGACATAGTTTCTCATAATCAAACAGGTGCTCACGAATCTACTCAACTATGGAATAACGATCCTCAGTGAAAGCAATCAAACCACTCCTCTCCTCAGAAATCTGCAAACGAACGAGACTGTTGGCTAATCTCTGAACATATCTAGCCAATGGTCTCTCCTCCAGACTAATAGTGGCAATAATCCCCTTGATAGAAGTCTTCCTACTTAGAGCATTGGCCACCTGATATACCGTGAGTTTACGGTATTTCTAATACATTTCACTTACAAGTTGTGTGTGTCTAGGGCCTTTTTATATTGGTTTTTATGTCTTTTATCATGTTTTGTAGGAAAGGTGTTCAGGCGCGGAAGTTTAGAGACAGCTGAAGGAAATGCAGAAAAAGGCATCCACGGAGGTCATTTACGGACCGTAGGTCCATTCACGGTCCGTAGGTGATGACCATAGATCAGCAGGCATGGTGTTGAGGACAAATCAGGGAAATCTGACCAAGTGTGGAACCACGGTGCCCATTGACGGTCCGTAGATTGATCTACGGACCGTACTGTTGATATGTAGAGTGAGACTGCGAGGGTTCCAGTACTTGATTTTTGAAGATTCTAAGTATGGAGCTATGGAAGGGATTGACGGACCGTAGGTCGATCTACGGTCCGTGCTGCTGGTCCGTCGTTTGCTTCAAAGAAGCTGATTGTTGGATGCTGAAATATTTTCTAAGTCCTGAGTGACGGAAGGGACTTACGGACCGTAGATCAATCGACGGTCCGTAAGTTATTCTTGTGGATCGAAGACGCGTACCTGAACAAAACTTTCCTTAATTTGTTCCTTTTTTTATTTAGGATTTGTTTTCTATAAATAGGACATGTAAACCTCGTTTTTGGGGGTTAGACACTATTATTCTATTTTTGCTTTGTAACTTTGGAGATTAATTTGCAACCCTAGCAATTATTGATTTCCCAAGTTCGTTTTGAAGATTTTGGCTTTACAATTCAAGTTAATTTTCTGGGTTTATTATTCTATTTACGTAAGTTCATGATTTCTTCATCTACAATTATGAATTATGTTCTTGCCAATATGAGTAACTAAATCCACAACTAGGGTTGTGGGAACCATGATCAATTAACAAAGTATGACTAGTAAATAAGCAATTCTTGACTAGTATTTTTCATGCATTGATAATTCTTTCGTTTAGAAGTCTTTTTAACGATGGCCAACGTTAGAACTCGCCTTGTTACTACTTGCTGGACCAAGGAGGTAATTAACAAGAAAAGAATTACCAATATAGATTTAGTGTGATACTATCTAATAGGCTAGTGTCGATTGGCGCGAAGTAATAACTAAGCCAAACATCGATTATGATGTCTAATATGAGGTATAGGTGACGGTTAATAAATTATACACACGTAGCCAGACCAAGGTGCGGGGTGAAATTCTCTAGATGCCGGACAAAGGATTTAGAGATACCTAACTTATCATTTTGCATGTAATACACTAAAAAAGGATTGCTATTACTAGGATTACTGCGTTATGAGATTATGGGAAACACGTGTACCCTAGTTATTTCTCTTATCTTGATAACAACCAAAGTGAGTTTAATTATTGATTACTTATTAAGTTCTTACTATTTGTTTCACACAAGCACAACCCTCCTTTTTATTACCTGCTTCTAGAAATAATTTGACTAATTGAATATAATTGTTGGTTAAAAGTAAAGTCTAAACCATTTTCCTCGTGGGATCGATCTCAACCTACAAGTTGGGTTCTTTACTTGATAACGATCGCTTATGCTTCTGAAAGGAGGTGTAATTTAAGCGTATCACCACCACGTTGTCCTTCCCTAGATGATACAAGATAGTGATGTCATAGTCCTTCAGTAGCTCAATCTATCTACCCTCCCTCAACTTCAAATACCTCAACCTCACAATGAACTCAATATAGATAATGTCTCTATAGCTTAAGCACAAATACTACGGTTGCCAATTCTAAATCATAGGTAGGATAGTTCCTCTCTTGGGTCTTCAACTGCCTAGAAACATAGACAATCACCTTACCCTTCTGTATTAGAACACCACCTAACCCAACTCCAGAAGCATCTCAATAAACAGTGAAGTGCACACCCTCATCGGGTAAGGTCAAAACAGGAGTCAAAGTAAACAAGGTTTTGAGCTTTTGAAATCTCTCCTCACACTCATTAGACCACTAAAAACTCACACTTAGTCGATTCAATCTAGTCAAAGGAGATGTAATGATACAGAAGCTCTAAACAAATTGTGGGTAATAGCCCATAAGTCTCACAAAGATCTTGATCTCGGTAACCGATGTAGATTTGGTCCAATCCCTCACTGCCTCAATCTTTACTGGATCAACTTGAAGGCCCTCTTTGGACACCACATGTTACAAAAATGCCACAGAATCAAGCCAAAACTCTCACATTGAGAACTTGGCATAAAGCTTTTCTTCCCTCAATCTGTGGAGCACAATCCTCAAATGTCGACCGCTTGGAGTACACCAAGATGTCGTCAATGAACACTATCAGAAAGGAATCCAAATAAAGTGGGAACACCTCGTTCATCAACTCCATGAACGTTGTAGGGGAGTTAGTCGAACGGAAAGACATCACAAGAAACTCATAATGCCCAAAATGAGTCCTAATGTAACACCCTATATCCTAGACAAACCAAAAGCGTAGAACAATCAGAAGTTGCAAGTGCCACCAACGGGCACCACCCACAGACCATAGGTAGGGTACGTGGTTGGCCACCTGTAGCCCCTCCCAGAAACCAGAAGATCTCAGCCAAGGGTCGACCCACGCCAGGACCTACGGATCGTAGGTGGGACCACTGTCCATGGTTCAGACCCCTTAGGACCCCTCTCTTTGAAGGCCAAACGACGGTTGATAGGATAGACCGTAGGTCTGTCGACGGTCCGTCAATCAGTTTACCCCTACAACTTTTAAGTCAAGGTCATTTTGGTCTTTTCTCTATGCATTGGACACCTAAAGTACGTTGTTTTAGTCAATTTTAGCCTAGTAACTAAATTAGAATTTACCCAAGTTAACTCATTCTCCAAAATTCATCCAAGTTGAACGAGAAAAGGGAGAAAGAGTCAACCAACCCTATCCAAGAACACAACAAGGTTTCCTCCAGTTCTAGCCACGAAATCAAAATATTTCTTCGTAAAATTCGTCACCAGGTATGTGAGATTTCACTGGTGGGTTCCTTTCACCCATTAGGTCCCTAGAATTTAGTCAAATTTTTGATTCTCTATATCATGTTTAGACCTAGGGTTTCTAGAACTTCATATTATTATTGTGATTCAGCTGTTAGATCAATCTTTATCATATTATCATGTTTTTGAGGAATTATTGCTTAGCTTCTTGCATGAAACTCAGAACCCTAGTTGTGTGGATTCGTTTAGTTCATGAATTACACTTGCTAGGTCAGTTTATTCAGTTATACATGCTCCAGTTAAGATTGTTTCATTATCAGTACATTAATGTTGCATTTTCAGTTAGCATGTCAGTATTTTGAGTTATTCAGTAGTATAGAAATTCAGTTATAATTTATTTCTTACTTAATCAATTGGGAGTAGGCTTAATACTGAGTGGACTAAGGGTCAGTCACCCTTATAGTCCCAGAACTATGTGCCCCCGTAAGATAAGTCCCCTTTTTGGGTAGCATATTTAGTGATCACGCCAGTCATGCCTTTATACCCTTGGCAAGGTATATTGGATCCTCTCGATGGGGCGATGCATCAGATTCCACAAATAGCTCTCGTGGTTTTATGTCGGTTAATAGTAGCTCCTACAGTCAGATTCTAGTGTATTGACCAGGTTATCAGTTATAGTTCAGTATTCAGATTATATCATTACTCTTATTACTTTGTTCAGTTTTGTATATATTGTTCATCTTTATCCTATATTTCATGCTCAGTACCTTTCAAGTACTGACGCATAATTTGCACTACATCTTCTCGTGATATAGGTTCAGGTCCTCAACATTCAGTTCACGTATAGATCGGTTCCCAATCTCCAGTTCAGCACTGAGCACTATCAGTGGTGAGTCCTCATTCTTTGAGGACAATTGACATGTCTTTTATTCAGTCATTCTTCTTTAAGTTTCAATTTTTCTAGAGTTAGTTGGGGCATGTCCCAGTATCTTTAGACAGTTAGAGTCTTTTATTCAGACATAGTTAGATTCAGTTTTAGTTTAAGTTTGATCTTTCGGTTGTCATTAAACTCAGTTTTATATATTCATATTTAGAATAGGTATTCCCCCATCATTTCACTTTATGTCATGTTTTAAGCTTCCGCACAATATTTTATTTTTCAGTAATAATTCCTTAAGTATGCTTATGATATGCCAGCAGAGTTAGCTTGGGGTCACTCATGATCCTAAGTCCTGTGTTTATGTCAAGGGGGTAACCTCCGGGAGTGACACCTAAAGTTGTCTTAGGGATATCTGATGCCCTAATCTTCAACTGATGATAACCGGACCTCAAGTTAACTTAGAAAATTGAGATACACCTTGAAGCTAATCAAACAAACCATCAATACGAGGAAGAGGATATTTTCTCTTCATTGTCACTTTGTTCAACTATCGATAATCAACACACATCCTCATAGATCCATCTTTTTTCCTCACAAACAACACAGGAGCACCCCCACAGAGAAACACTGGGGTGAATGAACCCCTTACTAAAAAAATCCTACAACTAATCCTTCAATTTCGTCAACTCAGTTGAAGCCATAGAATAAGAAGGAATAGAGATAGGCTTGGTGCTCGGCTCCAAGTCAATAGCAAAGTCAATATCCCTATCTAAAAGAACACCTAGAAGATCAGTATGAAACACATCTTTAAACTCTCGAACCATGGGCATGTGATCGATGCATGGTGGCTCAACACTAGTATCCCGAAAGAAAGCCAAGTAGGATAAACACCCTCTATCAACTAATCTATGAGCTCTAATTAAAGAGAAAACTTTGTCAAGAGTACGAACCACTTGCACCCATCCACTAAACCCTCGAGACACCCGGCATCACTAAGGTGACAGTCTTTGTATAACAATCAAGAATATCATGATGTTGAGAAAGCCAATCCATACCCAAGATAATATCAAAGTCTACAATCCCTAAAATGATCAAGTCTACACAAGTATCATACCCCACCACAAAAACAAGCCAGGATCGATACACTCGATCCACCACTAAAGATTCTCCCACAGGTCTAGAAACATAAATAGGCACAGGCATGCAAGCTGGAATCATATCAAACCCGGAAACAAATTAGGTAATACACATATGAGAAAGTAGATCTCGGATCAAATAATACAGACGCAGGTCGATGACAAACTGGACAATATATATGATCACAACATCAGAAGTCTCAGCCTCAAGCCTCTCCAGAAAAGCATAGCACTGGCCATTCAGCCACCTGTAGCTTGAGTAGAACCTTTACATCCAACCTCCGGAGTTGGAACACCCCTACCTATAGTCCTACCACCTATATCGGTCTAAGCTCTACCTCGGCTCCTGGCCAGAGGCATTGAATCCCTAGCTGGAGTAACTAAATATGAACGGTGAGGTATTGAATGAGTCTGTACAAAACATTATCGCATCATATGAACTAGATCCCTACAAGTGTAGCAAGATCTCAACGTAGATAACTACTATTGTGAACCCTATGAACTACCATGGACACCGCAAAAAGAACTATAAAAACCTCGGGTTGACTGCCCACTCTCAACGGCTAGCATAGAAGCATGAACCAGCCCACGTCACTGGAATGAACCACTATCCCTATGTGAACCTCTGCCTCCATATGAGGCACCAGAAAATTATCCCAAAGAACGGGCCCTCTTGGGCTCCCCAAACTCATCTAAGACAATCAATTTTGCCTCATTGGCAGTTCTCACAATGGACTGGTAGAAAGTCCCCTCTCTAGTTGCCCCGAACACATAAAATCTGACAGAGAAAGTCAACCCTCTCACAAATCGGCGAACTCTCTCAGCCTCATCCATAAAAATAGTCAAAGCATGCCTAGAGATCTCACAGAAACAGGACACATACTCAGTCACAGACAGACTTCCCTAAACCAAGATCTCTAATCTCAGATGACTCTTCTCTCTCAAGCTCCAAGGAATGAAACGGTCCTCTAAAGCTCTATAAAATACATCCCACTCTTCCCGAAAAGATCAAACTAGTTTAGAGCTCACAAAAGTCCTTCACCACTCTCTGGCACGACCACGAAGTTGTAGTACAACAAACTGGACACCACGAGCATCCATCATACCCACTGTCTCAACCATCTCATGACATAAAGTCAAAAACTCATGAGCATCCTCGCTCTTTCCACCCTGAAACTGGGGTGGTTTCATCTTCTGAAATCTCACATAGCACTGCTGATGGGACGCTGTCAAGATAATCTCAGGAGCAATTTGTGCATCAATAACCAGTGCAGGAACCACTAGTGGTTGGCCCACCTGAACATGAACACCTAGAGCCTGTTACTGACCTGGGGTTTACGTCCCCGGAGAAAGGTTCTCTAACACACAAAGCATTCTCAATAAGGTCTCTTGAAACAACGAAGCTCCAAACTCAAGAAGAACTTAGTCCTCTGAAACCTCAATATGTAGCTCAGGAGAAGTCTCTCTAGATCTTCCTCTAGCTGGTGCCGCTCCAAAGGCACAAACTCTACATGGTGCTATTCTATGAGCACGACCTCTAACTCGGGACCTACCCCTAGTTGGGGTCTCAATAATATCCTCGGTAATGCCTCCCCTCTATCACCGTAGGACTCAACTGGAGTTTTCATATGTGTAAAACAAGAAACTATAAAAGGAGAATTTGAACAATGAAAAACTTAGCTTTTGCATCACTGAAATCAGGATTCTTGGCAAGAGCAAGAGGCGGCACAAAGAGAACATAATTGTAGAAGAAAAAAGAACTAGAGTTAGGTTTTCTTTTTAAAGTTAGCATATTGTCAGTTTAACTTAGAGTCATTATTTGGTGATAATTATTCTATGATTGACAATGAGTTGGGAAGTTGTTATAAGAAGTGTGTTTGACTTCTTGGAGAGTACAAACAATGGTTATAGTTGATCGTTAGAGTTGAGATACTATAGTTAGTCTCTTAGATTATAGAGTTGTAATTTAAAATAGATCTTTGAAGTTTTAGTGAAAGTTTTTGAAATCCTAATAGATGTAGGTCGTAGTTTTTCTTCCCTTGAGCAAGGAGGTTTTCCATGATAAATTTGTGTGTAGTTTATGTCATCATTAAAAAGTCTTTTGTTAGTATTACAAGAACCAAGTTCTTGTATTTGTGAGGTGGTATAAATTTCTTCAGTTGAGAAGAGTTTATTCTTTGTTACTAAATTTACATAAACTTTTTTTTGATAGATCAAGAATTTGAATATGGAGAATCTGTCATTGAAAAAATACGGAACAAGTTGAAGTTCAAGAGGGATTTTACATTGGTTAGGTGGTTTAAAGACGAAATATTATTAATTATAGATGTTGGATTTTTTCTTTGCTTAGGAGTTGATAAAGATATGTCCTACAACTTGAATATGGTATATCTTTCCTGAATAACCTCAACACCTATCATGGCTGAAATATCAGCTTTAGTGAAGGGGCTTAGGTTGGCTATCCTACACAATTTAACACCATTAGAAGTCTCCATAGATTGCAAAGAGATCATCAAATATTCAAAAGATGATCATCCACCATACTCTAATATACTATTTGATTGAAAAGATCTAATCAAGCAGTTGGGGAAGCCTCTGGTGCAGCATAACTATCGGGAAGAAAACAAAGTGGCAGATATCCTAGCTATGGAGGGCACTAAGATAAAGAAGACTCGAGGGTGTTTGGATTGACTTAAAAGTTAGTCAAATCTACTTTTCAGTTAGTTTTTGACTTCTGGAAGCGTTTGGCAAATATAAAAAATAACTTAAAATAAGTCAAAAATGACTTAAAATAAGTTAGGAAGTCTTTGGCAAGATAAAAATGATTTAAAATGAGTGAAAAAACAAAAGTAGGTCTCTCCCTACTTTTTATTTTTTGACTTAAAAGTCATTTAAGTTTGACTCTTTTTTTATTTATTTAAAAGCTACTTTTTTTAAGTCAATCCAAACGAACTTTAACTTTGTTTTGATAGTGGCAGTTCCCCCTTTGTTTGCAGTAAAGTATACAAAGTTGGAACTCTTTTTGTTAGGCGTATAACTTCCAATAGTACTAATAATCTATGGAATCAACCCCTACCCTCCTCTATAGGAGTAGCCATGCTCTTCCACTCTCTTGTACTGACACATATTAAATTATAATATACTACTATTCTTTGTACCAAAAAGAAAAGTTCTTGTATTAACAATGAATTTTTATATGCGTTTAACTATTTAATATATTTTCGGGTGTTTCTCTGTATGAAACAATTAATATTATCCCGAGTATAAATCTTCGTACAATAACAAATGAAAATGGGATATTTGGAACTCTTTTATAATTGGCTTATCAAATATTGAAATGACCATTAACAACGGAAAACTTGGTCGTTAATTGTATTGGTGTTGAAACTATTAACATACCATAAATGAAAACAGTTTTGATAGTTAAATTAGTATGTGTACAAAATGAATATCCGGCCGCTAAAAAGGACAAATAACCATACTTTCAACACAATTGAAATCCAGTCGATAAATTTTAACGTTACGGCTTTTAATGATTGTTAACATTTAGCGATAGGATTTGAACTTTTAACGGCCAAATTTTCCATTACTAAAGAATTCTTCCTTTGTAGTAGTGTTAGTATATGTATGTACATTATATATTAGATTATAGAATTATAGTGATATATATACGACAAGGGGTGTTGTTATTACATTAAGAATACAACACATACATACATATAAACATGGTTTTGCTACAAAATTATACCAAGAGCAAAATCAGTACGAACTAGTATATATTATAAGCGATGTGCATTTGGCATCGGTTAGAATAATTGGCGAGATATATACCATCATGCAACTGAGCTGCCCCGTAGCTATTTAAAGCCACTGGTGCCGGACAATGCCCTTTATATACAAGGCTGGCCAAGATTCTTGGGAGAAAAAGAAAATTGCATTGGACCGGCCCTGATTCTGTATAGTGAGACAAATGTTTGGTCTGTAGTTGAAATTAATGAGAAGAGTGTATATATTCAATTTACTAGATGCGGATGCTGCATTGGCGGTCCTCTTTTATTTTTAGGTATAAATTCCATTTAGCCTTGATTATTCTATTGGTTCGAAGCATCTAAGTCTAGTTTATTAAAATGAAACATCTTAAAAATTGGGGTTGTTCTTCCGGAAAAGTCAGATGGTTTGGAGGGTGGTCATTCACACGAATAATTCAGAATCGATTCCTTTTAATGTTTTATGAGTTGAGTCTATCGCATAAAGCTTGCCTAATGTGGTTTACATCTCTGATATATATGGGGTTATATAATGGGGGTTCACCCGGTGCACGGTGGCGGAGCCACATGTAGTTAGGGGTGTCGATCGACACCCCTTTGTCGGAAAATTACATTGTGTAGCTAGAATAATATTTTTTTTTATGTATATATATTATGTAGTGACAATCCTTGCCTTCTACACGATTTTATTTCTTTATATTTTGACACCTTTTAAGCGAACTTCTAGCTCCACTACTATCGGTGTGCACAAATTACTCACCCTTTGGGTAAAGGGTAAAGACTGTGCCAATGGCTATAATTTATCCTATGAGTTCAAAACTAAAAAAGTTGGGCGGTTTAGCATGAGCCAAACGTTGTTTAGAAAGCAGACTAAATAATTAAACCATCTTGTGTAAGTGGCGGTTTAACAAACCCTTGCCACTTCATTAATCAATATATATAATATGTATGGAATAAGATAATGTTTGATTTAATTTGTACGAATATTTTGGTTCAAGAAATTGGACGATATCTTTGAAAAAATCCACCATGAATATTCTTGTCTTAATTATATGAAATTTCAAGATGAACTTTCTTATCTACTATACAATTTTTTAGGAGTCCGACCACAAAATGGACATTCATTGGGCGCTACATATCAGAAGAGATCTTTTCTTTTCTTTTTGCCTTTAGAGTGAATTAATGAAGTTAAGTTAGTATGTCACAATTCACCCACAAATGGACGAAGTGTCCATTTTGATTTGTGTTTTAAGGAAGGTCCTCTTGATATGTAATGCCCAAAAAGTAACCATTTGTGTCACTCGAGAGATTGCCCCTAATTTCTTTACTCCGATAAATTCCATCGCTCGATAATTATTGGTAATACGTTTTTTTTAAATGAAAACCAAACGCAAAAAATCAACAAGAAGGGTGCGAATTAGGCATTGCCTAATCATGTATTAATATTAGCAAAAATTTATAATCGTTACGTTGGATTTTTGTCCAAACCACCTTAGAAAATGGATGAATACAACATCTTTATACAACCAGTTTGGTTAAATATCATTTTTCAACAAGTTTTTGACTTTATTGGGAAAAATCAAATAATGTGTGAAGAAGGAATCTTTCTTTGTTTCTCACCCAAATTAGCAAGATAATCCGTCAGGCTAGTTACTTCTCTAAAACAGTGCAGAAATTTGTAGCTTTAATTATGTTGTTTATCACTTGTAGGCATGGCCAGTGTGATTTATCGAGGTGATGTTAAAAGTTTGATTAATTGAATACCTGAGCTGAAAATTAATTATTATTTTTTTTTAAAAAAGGAGTATTGTTTGAGATGTGTATTATTAGAAAAGACGTAGAGAGAGTTATATTCCATTGGTAACCATGTGGGCTGTGGAAATTCCAACAATAGATGCGGAGTTAAAGGGATCCGGCTACCCTCCATTACACCTTTCCTTCATTTCGTCAAGTACATCTTTAGATGAAAGACATGTGTCTTATTTAAAGTTTAAAGGTCAAGATTATATTATATTAACAAATATTATAATCATAGTTAAGTCAACTAATTTTAGAAAACTACTCTTCAAAATTGGTAAGAATTACAATATATTCCATACAAAATTTGATATTTATTAATATCATTAATTTCATCTTAAATTTTTATACTTAAATATTAAATTGTTTGATATTTAAGGTGAAAATCAACTAAATAATTTTCTGTACTAGTAAACTTTATTCTTGAAATATTATATGTGAAACAAAAAACAAAAGTGAAGAATTATCAATGTTGAAAAAAAGAACCATACAATAAAAGAACACGAGACAAAACTAAAAAATAAAAAGACAAAAGTTTTTTAAAATTAAACGATACCAAAATTATTCCAAGGAGAAAATGTGGCTATTGTACGTTTGAAGGAAAAAATGTATTTTTTTTAAATATTCTTTTATCTTCTTTTTTGGTGTGAAAATAAATAAAACATTGTTTTAAATGCAAATATTTTTGAAGATTATTATTTATCACAATTAATATAAATGTTTCATATTCTACAATTTTAATATTTAAATATAAAAATATAAGATGAAATTAATGATATTAATAAATATAAAATTTTGTATGGAATATATTGTACCTTTTACCAAATTTAGAGATTAGTTTTCTAAAATTAATTGACTTAACTATGGTTATAATATTTGTTAATATAATATAATCTTGACCTTTAAACTTTAAATAAGACACATGTCTCTTATCTAGAGGTGCACTTGACTAAATGGAGGAGAGCCAAATCCGAGTTAAAGGTTCTCATTTTTATTCGGTGGAAAATATTCTATTAGCCTGTACTCTTCTATTAACAGCATGCATGAACCAAACGCTATTTAGAAAACAAATAAATAAACCATTTTGTTTAACAAACCCTTACCACTTCATTCATCAAAATATATATTTCCTTCGTTTTATTTTATATGAGTTAGACTGACTCGATATGGAATTTAAGAAAGAAAAAAAGACTTTTGAAATTTGTGGTCTAAAATAAATGATAGAAATTTTTGTGTGGCTATAAATTATTTCATTAAGGATAAAATGAATATAATAAAACTAAATTGTTACTTATTATAGAAATGTGTCATTCTTTTTTGAACTGATTAAAAGAGAAAATAGTCATATAAATTGGAACAAAAGATGTAGAATATATGCTGGAAAACAAGTAACAACATTCAAGTTGTCTTCAAGCTCTGTATGTTTGAGATGAAAGAGTGACGACGGAAATGGTATCAGGAAATGGATTTAATGGGCTAGTTGGGTCGGGTATATACATTAAGTTGGGTATAGAAATTATATTGAGAAGAACTTTTAATTGGTGAAAACATATAATATGGAGTAATCATTTAAAATTTATTAAATATAAATATATAAATGATTCAGATTATATTAAATTCATGAATATATTAGTTTAAATAAATATTATGGAATTAATATAATTGAATTAACTATTTAAGTCCAATAAATATGAATTTGATTAAAGTCTAAATCAATTTATTTGAGCTATAATAGATGAGTCTAGTTTGCTAAGTTCAATGTCTTTGATCCTAGAGGCCTAGTTTGATGTCACGTATCAATGACATGGCATGTCAAGTCAAACAAAGAAGTTAATAGGATTATGCCATGTGTCAAAATGACAAGCCCAGTTCGCCAAAGCCCAATATGTTATGTCACTTAAATATGATTGACCGGATGGAAGTCTGTTTATATCACAACTCCTCTATTTAACAACTATAAATAGGTGAATGTAGAGATCAATTATTGCAGTGTATGACTTGGCATACATATGAGAAGACTTGGTGGAGACTTCATGATAAGGATGGAAGAGACAATTGAAAGAAATAAGAAAACATGTGGAATTATCGAAATCTAATCGAATTTATGAGCAACAATGGACTTTATACCTTCACCTCTCATTTGAATCCGATCAAACAACATTAACCCAAACTCAAACGAAAATGATAAAACCAAATTGAATCCACAAAGAGAGTAACTTGATGATCGATTAAGCTAGAAGAAGTTAACTATCAATTCAAAGAGTTAACCACTAATTACTCACTAATTCCTTAAGGGAATTAAACTAACACTAAATTAACAACTAAAATTTGAGAGCATTCAATTTCAATATTCAACATACTCTAAGGCTTCAAAAATGAAAAAAAGACTAATATTTATACTAAGGAAATAAAGAAGACACTTCTTTAACAATTTTACTCTTAATGAAATAAGGGCCTTGTTTGGTTGTCTTCTTTTGTGAATACTAAGGAAATAAAGTAGACTAATATCTCTTCTTTTTTTTCAATACAATAACAATTTTAATAAGTCTTTTGAGCCTAATAATCTCTACTTTATCATTATTAGCATCAAAATAAAGAAAAGAACACAACCACGGCTCGTTCTTCTCAAGCAAGGATTGGGTTCTTCGTTTTCAAGATAGTTAAAGATTCAACCTAGTGTACTCTTCTTTCCAAGTATGTGAGATTTCATAAATGATTATCCTGTCACCCATTGAGTCCCAAAGAAAACCCAGTTTTTCAAATAATGATTTATATAAAAATTATGGTTCTTATGAATGCATAATCTTCATCATATTTCCTAGTCTTTTCATGAACAGTTTGATTACGTGATTTCATCCATAAATTCAATCCTTCTAAATAATATTTTCATGAATCGTAAGAATATAATTTTTTTTTGTTGACTTAAAATCATATTGTTTTAGAATGAATATCTTAGGTTATCAGTTTCATAATGTACGATGTTTTCAGATAAAGTGTCTACTAATTTAGTATCAAATATTATGTTGTATGAGTTATTCAGTTATAAGTTAAATTCAATATATATTAGTATTATTCAGTTTATTAGCTTACATTCAGTTGGGAGAATCACTAATTAGCACCGAGCGAATTTAGGGATGAAGGTTCACCCATCAGATATGATTGAGACATTTAGTAGCAATCCCTATGTTCTAAAACTACTTATCATTGTAGGATTATAATTAAGGATCATCTGTCATACCAGGACAGACATTTTAGTATTTTATAGACAGTAACTTAGTGGTACCGCATTAACTCATATCAACATTTTTATCCCGGTAAGGTATATTGGGCATTTGATGGGGATTATACATCAAACTCCATTTTGTAGCTCACATGGTTATATGTAGGTTTATAGTATGTCCCACAGTTCACTCTTAGATGTTTCATGCCCTAGTCAGTTATTTCAGTTGCATGTTTTACCACTTGGTCATTGCATTATCTCATGTTATTCAGTACAACATTTCAAATTCAACATATCTATTTATTTTGTTTATCATCCATATCCTACATAATCAGTACCTTCAAGGTACTTATAGCATACTGTCGCGCTATATTGTTTGACAATATAGATTCAGACGTTCAGCACTCAGACTGTGGTTAGTACGACTTCAGATCAGCTTATTAGTAGCATTATTGGTGAATCATCATCTATAGAGGACAACCTTTATATTCCATTCAATTGTATTAGAGTTAGCTAGGGTCTTGTTCTAACAATTCATCTTAATAGAGGCTTTCAAACAGTCACATTAGCTTCAACTTATGTTTATTCATATACTTGATGTTTTGAGTTTAAACCCATTTCAGATTTAGCTTCCACATCTGTATTTCAGTTCTATGTATGTATTTCTTAGTGTCATGTCAGTCCATGTGTTAGTTTGGGATTACTTATAACTCTAAGCACCGTATTACAACTAAGGGGTAGTCTCGGGTCATAACAGATGGCCTCCCGACAGCTCCATCTAGGTGGAGCATGTTAGGACGCGCATCTATTATCCGTATATGAATGTTAGAGAGAAGATAGTTCTTAATTAATCCTTCTAGCCACAATGGTTTGTCGCCTGAACGTGTTTTACTACTTGTCTTTGTGCAGAACACCTATCCGATGTGTGAGTGAAGTTGGTTCTCACAAGGTATTCGTCATTCATCAAAACACCAAAATATACAAGGATGGTAGTCTAAGCATAGACATTTCAGCCTAGATATTTTTATGTAATATAGTTTGATTTATTACGAAGTTTAAAAAATATAATAAGATTTTTGCTATGTTTTCAAAACTACATTTACACGAGTGTTATTTGCATGAAACGGGAAAGGCTGGCATTAGGGGAACTGTAAAAGATAATCAGGGACTAGGGAGACTTGATCATGGCTTTCTCCATTTCTGTCAACTGTAATAATAGTAACATGGCTGAGTCTTTGATAGCTTAGTTTGGTGTAAAATGGTGCTATCAATATGGGTACGCTGATTCTTGAGCTTGATTCAATGATCATAGCCAAGATGCTAATCAACAACTCGGGCACAAATCTGAAGCTAAAATAAGTTAC